>NW_019227643.1:247836-250597 GCF_002742605.1 Olea europaea var. sylvestris | reverse complement strand
GAAAACCTAAATTTTCCATATATAGACTTGAGTTTCTACTTGCTCTTGCTAGCAGCCCTTGGAATTTGTTTCACAGAGATGTGACACAAATCATACACAGTTTACCCTTCCCCATTTAAAATTAAAAAAAGCATTATTAGAAAAGAGAGCAAATGGTGTTGACAACCCATTTAAGATCTTGGACCTGATATGAAATTTGTTTAGCCCCTGTTTGTCACCCAATTTATCACATCTATCACATTATTTTTCTACAATATTCATTTTCAACCACACATTTTTCATTAAAATAATATTACACACAAACCAAAAAAAATTGCTCCTTTTTTAACCACACATTCTCCATCAATTTACTATTCCATAACACATTTTGAAAAATTAAAGGGGCTCATCACACCCTCATTAAATTTAAACTCAACAAGTAAAGAATCTTACCAGATTCTAAGTGTAGTACATCTACCTATTATGAATATGAAAGTTCTTGACAACAAATAGAGTAATATAACCTTAGGCACAACACTATATCTGTCATAAGGTAAGTCAAGCACACATCCCTAATTGTCAGTTCAGTGATTAAATAAATAATGGGAATATTCCATTTCGAGTGGTTATGACTCCTGATAGTCATTCACTGAAAATGACAAATTATAACACATAATGTTCTAAATTTTCAACTATATACAGGGGTACGGATGCTTTATTCATTACCAGGTAGAGATGAATGCTCTATGGTAGTGGCAGCAATAGGAAATTATGAGTTGTATGCTTAAGAGTAGATGAGATAGGCAGAAAACATGAGGCAATGCTAGTATAACCTCCTGAAAGCAGGAGATTTTTCCTGTCATCTTTATTTCTGGAAGTTCTAAAACTCGAGCAAAAACTCCCAAGTTCATTGAGATCCCATGCTAAAAGTAAAGTTATTAATCATTCAGTTTTATGCTTGTAATAATGATTGCAGGGAAAGGATACTTGTCAAATGCCAAAAGGACCTGAAATTTTCAGCATTAAAGGAATTCATTTTACCTGCCTTTCCAGCTTGCCATTGGCAACTTTTTCGGCCAGCTATTTTTTAGAAAAAAAAATTTCACCAAAAATGAACATTTTCAAAAACAAATTACATGCATTTTTAACCCAAATTGCAGAGTGATACATTATTTTAAGCCATATGAAACAAGGTTTCAGCAAAAAAATATAAAATACAAACTTAAGGCAGACCTTTATTCTTCGCCAACACCCCCCACCCCAAACACACACACACAGAGATTAAACTCAAATTACCTTTACGTAATCCATAAGTGGAATAGTCTTCCGCAACATTAGGCATATTACAACCTGCAAAGACAAGAGAAATTAGATCAAACAATTACTCTTCATAAGACCATACCAAGCACAGAACAAGAGAATTCTACAGAGAGAGAGAGAGAGAGAGAGAAAGGAAAAAAACCTTATACAACAAGAGTACCTTACTAAAATATCCGGCCAAAAGTGCACTATGGGGACGATTAGGTTGCAGAAAAGAGAAAAGTAAATCCAGAAGCTGCAGAGAAACAAAGCAGACGACTAAATTATCAGGTACTAGAACACCAATTTGGTCAACCATCACATTTTTCCAATTGTCTGATACATGTTCTCACCTCCTCTTCCTCCACCAAAGTCTTCAAGATGACATCAATCTCACATGTAAAAACTTCACAAGCAATGAAAGGAAACCTACATTATGAGATAAATCTTAGAATAAGAATGGACTATTCTCAAATAACCACAATATACTGACCCTTATAAATTATAATTCAAGAAGCAGGAACAAAGAATTTATGGAAAATATAGTTATTGAGTAATGCATAAAATATAAAAAATGATCATTGAAATGCTTTTCCTTTTGCGTAAAAGCCATCTCAACTCACTTGAACATTCGTTTGCTATCCGCATCATCCTGAGACTCCTCAACAATGTATTGCAGCAACTGTTCAACCTGAGCTCTATCTCTCAAACTAAACACCAATAAAATTTCACGTTGTCTTCAAGGAACTTCAAAACTAAAAGTGAAACCAGCAGGTCATGGTAAGGGTGTGATTGCCAAGGACCCATGACCCATTAAAAGGACATTCATAACACAAATGACAAGACTAATAGACAAAACATGCAATTGAAAAGTAAAGGTGCCATACAAATTTATGAGGCGACTATTTAAGGATTTGCATTCTTGGATTATCTCTTCTTCATCCAGAAGCTCTTCCAACGTAAAATTTTCCTTGTCCAACACCGATTCAACCTAAAGGTAACAAAGAAAATATCAAAACATTACCAACAGGAAAAAAGACACAGGAGGAAACCATAAACCAGAATTAATTATTAAAAAACCTACCATTAGAGAGATAGCTATCAACAAATTGGAAACATAAATAAACAAAACATCTAGTCCATCTAAAGAAGCGCAAATGAATTGATCCAAGTTGGTGTCGGCCAAGTCGCTGAGTGTTTGGTACAGCATAAGATTGACTTGTTTATCTCTAAGACAATCTAAAGTTATTTTGCAAAGTTAAAATGAGTTTAGTTTGATTAACTTTGTCGTTTGCATGTTACTTCATTTATCAATCCTTTATGAGCTTAACTCCTTTATCTAGTTAGACAAGCTTGAACAAGCCATGGATGAGCCAAGCTCAATTAGTTCAACTCGCTCAGTCATTCTGCAACCCCTAGGCACATATAATAAACAAATTTAATAGGAATGGGAAGATTTTTAAAGATCTTAGACTGCAAGTTG
>NW_019227643.1:238202-242349 GCF_002742605.1 Olea europaea var. sylvestris | reverse complement strand
TGTTTGAATTTTTGGTTCAAGACTTGCATGATCAATATTTGCTTGAATTTCTTGTCCTAGACTTGGATGGTCAAAGTCTGTTACAGAGATGTTATCAAATCTGTAACTTGATGAATTATGTTCATTTTGCAATGCTTTCAAGTAGAAAGCTCGTTCAGTATCCTGTATTTTTTTTTAATGGTTGCTTCGAAATTTGTCTTTGAACCCTGTATTAATTTTAAATTGTATTAATATTATTCTAATAAAATATGTACTGAATGACAAAATGTTTGAGACAAGTTAGATCTCTTACAAATTTGGTTTCCTCCATCAAAGACTCTGAAGTTGTAAATAATAGTTTCTCAGCTGGTTCATCAATTGCATTTGCATTGATTGATCCCGTGACATCTGAAAGCTACACATATGCTCTAGCCCTAAAGTGAAAAATAAATTAGTATTAATAGATACAAGAGTAATAAGGAGAAGTAGAAAGGTGTAAAAAATGAAAAGTAATTAATCGTTAGTGTTTTTTATCGAGGAATAGTTTTGGAATTCGGATTTTTGCAAAAAATACAAAGATATGTTTCTCCAAAATCAATGTTCGACCGTCTAAAACAGTTGTTGCAGGCCATGTACCAGGATTTGCTATCAATTTTATCTGTTGTTGCTGTGCTGTTTACCCAATAAAACTTTCGCTGTTACAATATAGAGATACTTAGAGAAATTACAAGGAAAAATAAATAATATAATTGAGTGTATCTTGTAATATATATCTCTATATTAGGAAATAAATAGAGATTGAATAGTATACGTAACCTTAATATTACCGCTAGAAGGCGTCCCTGAAGATTTTGAATAGGAGTGAATTTACTTCGTACAGGTGGAGAAAGATTCGTGGGGCTTTTGTCCATGTGTGATTTTTTGAACACAAAATCATTTATTTTAATGGAATTTGTTCTTACCCTAATCAAAAGACATGAAAATAATTAGTAACTCCAATAAAAATGTGTGGAAAAATAATTGAGAGGGAGGAAAAAAAGAATAATAAAATATAGCACTTTGTACATACCATTCTGTCATTTGTTTTACTGCATTAAAAGGCGTATTTATGAAAAAAGTGGAACGGACTTTCATGGATAATTTTAAACCTATATAATATCAATATGGAGAATGTGTAAATGATGTAACACACACACACACGCATATACATATATACCTTAAGAGAAGTTTAAATAATACAATAGAACATACCAAGGAACGATGTAACTTTTAGACGAGTTGCGAAGATGACTGGCTTTTTGTCAATAATGTCTGCTATCAGTAAGCATTCTCTGTTAACAAATGAATCCCAAAGTGTAAGCACCATTGTTTTGAAATTCATGTCTAGAAGTATGATATCTTACAACCAAGTTTGGTTGCCATCTTTGGATTGAATCAATCGTTTGGGTGTCATATCAACTGCAACTGCAAATATATCTGCAAATTTGAAATAAGCCATCAAATTTTCTTTTTTTTTGGACATAAGCAGTACGAAATTGAAGAAAACTATATTTCTATAGAATTAGTATATGATTATTTAATATCTATGAAATTTTGTCTTACTTAAATCGGCATCTGTATCCATGTATTGTTCGAGTTCATGAAGTCGTGTCAGTTGATATGTTGAGAATACAAACTCTATATTATCTTCATTCAATTTTTTAATATGAGTTTCTCCAGATATTGTCCATTGTAGAGAGCTAGTCGAATATCTGTAGTTTGTGGTATTGTTCTTCACGTAAGCTTTCGAAATAGTATAAGTTTTTCTCAAAACAAGTTGATCCTCACAAGCAGTGATATTGGAATCATATAAGCTTGCCTGAATAGTATTACCCTGAAAAATCATGAGGAACCATATAAATAACTGTAATATACGTGATCTTAGATTAAGAAAAAACACAAAACAAAAAACAAAAAGAAATGAAGAAAAAATGTACGAAGAAAAGTTACATGAGTATCCATTAACATCAAGTGTTGGTACCTTCCATTGCCTTGTCTCGAAAGCTTTGGTGATTGTTTTTCAACTACAATCACTTTAACTTTCCACTTTTGATTGTTGGAAATAATTTTTGGTAGAAGTTGGTATTGTTCTTCCATAGCGGCAATTTCGTGACAATTTTGTAACAGAATAATAGAGGCAAAATACACACAAAAGGAAGATTTCTATGGCAAACGATTTTGAGATATCCAATTGACAAATAAAAGAAGATATATATAGACATGTAAAATTATATCATATTTGGTTTCCCGTATTTTATCTTCTATTCTTGATTTTATTTTTTTATAAAAAGTAATACAAGTATGTACTAAGTAATATCTTATTATTAACCATATACTGTCATAAGTTTTGTTTGCTTGAGATATGTAGATTACTTGTAAAATTCATTTATTGATAGTACACAAATAAAACACGAGTTCAAGGATTTACACTTAGAGCATATGTAAAACTACAATTTATTGGTTCTTCCTATTATAAATATAATAAAAGGACGTCAAAATTTGGATTAAAAAAGGAAAAAGATCAAGATTTACACAGTAAAATCTTATCATACCCATACTCTATTGATTTATTTGAATTAAAAAAGGAAAAAGATAAAGATTTACATGGTAAAATCTTATGATACCCATACTCTATTGATTTATAATGACTGAACATAGACATTGGCTAGCAAAGGTTTAAACATGGTACAAGAATGACTCTGAATTAAATTAAGTTGTATTCACTGGGGAAAAAGTATTCATGCTACAAACCTTCATTGTGATGGAAGAAAATTTTGATTCAGTTATTTATTTAGCTTAAATAAATTGAATTGTAATAAATATCTAATCACATGTAAATATGTTGATGTATGATTTTGTGTATGAAATTAAACAATTCAAACAAAGACGTATATTTGAGATTTTATAAAAGGTGTGAATAGTTTTGTATTTCATAACACAATAAAAATACTTCATTGATTGTTGACCAAATGCATAAAACAACAACAACATACAGCTCATATGTGACAGCCTTTTATCTTGTGGTTGGTCTATGCTCATTTATTATACTTTTAGTCCCAAAAAATCTACATTTTCAAGAGAGAAACTCCCAGCAAATTTAAACTGGAAAAGCTCTGAAATTGGCCGAAAAAGGTAACAATATTACTTAAAAATTTACAATCGAAGAAACTTGTATATATCTGCACAGATCTACGTATGGTGCCATAAGAACTCCATGATTATGGAGACCCATGCTTTAATGGGCATCTATTATTACGGAGGCCATAACAAGGCCTTCGTATGATGGAGGCCTCCATGGTACGGAGGCCAACGTTGGCCTTCGTATGATGGAGGCCTCCGTAATCACGGAGGCCTTGTTGAGGCCTCCATGATACGGAGGCCAACGTTGGCCTCTGCAAATACGGAGGCAAGCCTCTGGATTACGGAGGCCAGCCTGGCCTCCGTAATCCGGAGGCTTGGTTTCTTGTGTAGGCAACAGATTTTCAGTATGGATATAGGTGCTAAAAATGCTGGAAAAACAATATGAAAGTGACAAAAAAATCCAAAGTATACCAAATGTAGTGAGGATTCATATAGAAGATTTGATGGTTCTATCATGTTTACTTGAGTCAATTGTTTGAACCCAAAGGGTAGAATTTTTCATTGTTAACAAAAGATGTTCACATTAATTTCTTAGACACCATGTACATAATATCATAAATGTTTGAATTTTTGTCACTTTCATAATGTTTTTCAGCATTTTTAGCACATATATCCATACTGAAAATCTTGGCCTCCATAATCACGAAGGTTTTAGATTCATTCATAAATGTTTCTCTATTTTTAATTTTTAGATTCATTCATAAATAAGATGTGATTTTTGGAATAATTTATGCAGATGTCTCTAGAATACATAATTTCTCCGGATCAATGGTTTTCTGCTATAATTATCCAGTATCCAAATTTCGAATATCTTAAAGACTTTATAAAATTTTTAGATTCGAATGAGCAATTTTCGTCGATATGTAGTAATTTTTATGATTTTCTTTATGGAGCTTTCTAGAAAGGAAAAAATGTACAATTTAGTAGTAGGTTGGTGCATGAATTTATATTGAGGCTTGTGAATTATGGGAAAAATGATGAAATTTGG
>NW_019227643.1:235365-236982 GCF_002742605.1 Olea europaea var. sylvestris | reverse complement strand
CTGTATTTGGATCTAGCTCTGTTCCCAGTAGCTCCAACTTCTTAAATGAAGATAAAATGGAAGAATTGTTGGGTATCTACAGGCAACATATAGCATCAGACGTGTCTGATGTATATAGCAACTTGGAGGCAGAATTTGTTGATGAATCAAAAGCTCATCACCATGCGGTTCTTGAAAACCAAAAACAGTTATTTGAGGAGCAAAAAAAATGGCAAGAAGATTACATGCAACATCATTATCAGATAATTCTTGACAACCAAAGGCAATTTTTTGAACAGCAACAGAAGTGGCAGGAAGAGAGATATCAGGGTATGTAATCTTATATTGATGCCAGTTTAAGTTCAATGAGATCCTATGTCGACGAATAAAATCAGGAAACACTGAACACGTTATCTGAATGGAAATCAAACATGGAAGCCATCATAGATTCCATGCAACAAGATGTCCCTCTCGATACAAGTGTTGTTCCTTGCGATAAACCAAATGAGATATCAACAGCTGAACAAATTGAGAACTCTAAACAGTTGATAAAAGAGAAGAAAAACAAAGGGAAACAAATACAGTCTTCATCATCTTCAGATCGTCCTCTAGAAGACTATCCTATGCAAAGATACATAAAAATTAGAAATTTTATAGCGGAGAATCAATCTAGGTAATAAATCTAATTTTACTTGTATCAGCTCAAATCTTCAAGTTCTCTTTTGATTTATTTGGAATTAATTAAAATTATGTCATACAGTGCACACTTAGACGATGGCAATAACAATGTCTTTGGAAGAGACATGTTGAAAACTCTAATGGATCAAACACATGACATAAATATTGCCGTAAGTAAAGTCTATGAACTATAATAGATTTTATTTCATAGTCGATATATATAATCTAATTTATATCTATTTATTTAATCAGAACATTGAGTTAGAGTTAAAACTATAGAGGCAGCTCATGAATAATAGTTGTTCGCTTGTTTCAAAAGAATATGCAATTATGGATTTCAAATTTGAAGTAGAATGTGCTCGTCAAATGATATGGCACACTGATACAGGAATGGGAACCATAAGAGGTAAAATAGATGGAACTCTTATGGAAAGTTATATGAATGGCACAACACCTATATTTGGTCGTCCTTGGAGGACATGAAAGTATATATTAATTTCGTGCTCATATCCGGGCAATAGTTGGTACATTTTCGTTGTCAATATTTCTGAATGAAAATTTCAAATATATGATTGCAGCAATAACATCCACACACTGGATCAAGTAAAAGCACATGCAAAAGCTTCATTGACTGTGGTAAAAGCACTATTGAAAACAACTTTATCTTCTAGAGGAGATATAAGGAAACATAGGAATGAACAAATGAAAGAGGAGATCATACCTTACCTAAACTGTGCAAACAATGGCTACGCATTTAAGTGACTTGTTTTTTAGCACAATATTTAATTTCCTAAACTTAGTCATTTATTCTAACTAAACTATTTCTTCCACAGGCCTAATTGTGGACTTTTTGTGCTCAAATATATAGAATGCTTTGTTTTGGGATATCCAATTGAATCAGTTTCGTCGGATAGGATGAGCATATATAGACGAAAGATTGCGGTAGATATCTGTAATAAC
>NW_019227643.1:229987-234370 GCF_002742605.1 Olea europaea var. sylvestris | reverse complement strand
AGTTAGACTATTCAAAAAGTCCTCATGAATAAATCCTTCTGTTTTATCAATTACTTCATCAAAACTAAAATATGTAAATATCTCTTCTGAAATTTCTTTTACTAACATATTATTTATTACATCCACATGTTCATTTTTTGGAGTCAAAATAACTCTGTTCATCATAGTATTCAAATTGTCACCATATGTGTGAAAATTAGGAAACACAATAGCAATTAGTTTTTTCAAAGATTCAAGTTCACTCTCAAAATCTATTATTATATCTGAAGGAAGCTTAATCATTTGACATGTATGTTCTCTTTCTATTCCATTTCCAATTCTAAGTAAATATTCACAGAACAAAGGATCTAATTTAACTCTCATATTCTCAGTCAATGGTAGTGGTATAAAATATTGCCATAAATCTGAAAAAACTAAACTGGCTTTCATGATATCATCTTTTGTTCCTCTTTGTACTACTGGCAACACTTGTCGAAACTCTCCTCCGAACACAACAACCTTTCCACCAAATGACAATTCACATTCAATAATATCTTTTAATATTTTATCCAAAGCTTCAAAAGCACATCCATTAATCATCGGTGCTTCATCCCACACAATTAGCTTTGTCATTTGTAAAAGTTGACCAAGTGATGATTGTTTACTTACTGAACATTGCATATCAGAACTTGCTTGAAGTGGGATTTTAAAACGTGAATGACTAGTTCTCCCAGCCGGCAATAAAGAAACAGCCACTCCCAATGACACTGTTGCTAATGCAATAAGTTGTCGAGATCGTACTGCAGCAAGTAATGCCTTGTACAAAAAAGTTTTTCCAGTACCTCCTGGACCATCAATAAAAAAAACTTCATTTTTATTATTTACAACATAGTCTAAAATAACATCATAGGCAGATAGTTATTCCTTATTTAAATTCTCTGTAAAATGCATGTCACACTGAACATTAATATTTGTAGTCTCTTCTAAAATCATGTTTGCTAACACATCAGCATCATTCACAATTACGTCAAAATCTACCAGACCAAAATCATTTATATTTGTACCAAAAACTTCCAAGAATGAATTTATGCATCTCAAAGCCCTAATCTCGGCATCACATACTGTCATGCTTGCATGTAAAAAATATTCTATCATTTACACTTTAAATTTAACCTATAAATTTCTAGGATTTGCAGGGCTGCAAAAAATCAACACATTAGCAAAGACGTGACACAATGATATAGGCATTTCATAGGTGATCGCCTCATTTAAACACATTTCACAATAATTATTCCCACCTATGAAACCATGTAAAAATGCAGCTTCGCGATAAGTAGGCACAACAATGTTATTAACTATTCTTAAATCTTGAAAAGACTTAGGCCCTTTAACATGATTCAATAAAACTCTTAGAAAGTATCTCTCAACCTCAGATAGATTAGCAGCAACTATTCTACCAATAACATTTTGCTTATTTCTAGGACTCCAAACTCAAAAATATGTATTCCATACAAAGTATGTAGGAAAATCCTTATAAAGTAAAGTTCGTGCCTTTTCATTTGAAATATTCATTCTAAAAAATTCAGTTAACATTGTTCATTAAATGGAGTCTTTATTTATAACTTCTGATAGATCATCTGTTTCATTATATGTAACCAACTGGGCATCTTCAATATGTAACTACAAAGAAACTACAGAAGGAGATATGTTGAATAAATCAAAACTAAAAATTCTCCATATAGCTTCCGGTGCAGATATCCATCTAGCGGTTTGATAATTCGAAATCTCATCAACATAATGATCATTAGTTTCTTTATTCACCGTAAAATTAACACGATCATGTCCTTTGTATACATATTTGTATAAATATTTGACTGTTTTAACATAATAACATATTTCAACATTAGTTGACAATCATACTTAGCTAAAATATAAGGATTTTATGGTACAATCCATCTATTGTCTAGCACAGACCCTCTGATTTTAACAGTAACACCATCGTCACGATGCCTATAAAGTGGATATGAATAATTACCTAATGAAGTATGCAAAATGTATTCTCTTGGATATTTGTTCTTACAAGTACGGTTATTTTTCATGCACACATTTGTAGGATTTAATTTTCCACAAAGACCGTGCATCATATGTTTGACCACAGTAGTATGCAGGTGAGGATTTCTCTTTGGATCTGGAATTTCACAAGAAATAATTTCATCAACTTGTGTAGAATTGGTAATCTTAAAATTCGTTTTAAATATTAGCAGAAAATAAACATGAGGTAGACCTCTTTTTTGGAATTCAATTACATACACATAGGCAGCTATAGACCCTAGAATTTCTCTCTTTATTAAATCTGTTTTTAGTTCTTCAAGTTTTGCTCGAAATATTCGGGCTAACAAATCTGGCATATTTTGTACACTATCATTGTCCCTCAATTCTTGATTAATTTCAGGCCAATTTGGATTGCATGTCATTATTAAAAATACATTAGGCTTTCCATATCTTTGAACTAAACACATTGCATCCATATATCTTTTAGTTAAATTTCTAGGACCCCCAATAAACCCTGTAAGCAACACAATTGATTTGCCAATTTTATAGCCTCTATTCTCACCATTTTGTATACTATCTAAAATTCCTTGGTAAAGTTCACCTCGTATAATCTTTTGATTATTACGAAAATAATCTAATCTCACAGTTTCAATCTTAACATGCATATCCACTATATATTGTTGTAGAAGTCTGCCTGTACGAAAGAGTACAGATTTATCTGAAAGTCTGATTTGAAGTTTGTAGCAATAATATTCACAGTATGACACGGTAATTCATTTCTTACCTCTCCTTATAGCTGAAAGGGAAAAAAAATTAAAGTCACGAAGACAGATCTAGAAATGACAATACATTTATGCACTCTAAAAATATTAAAAAATTTCAATGGTAATAAAACTTACCACGATCTTCCATCTCTATAAGTTGTTCGGCCGAATCAATTTGATTGACTTGTATAAAATCTTCTTGGACTATTGAAGTATTCAAATTTACCTTTTCGATACCTTCATGCCATCCAAGTTCTCCATAGGTAAATATTAATGGTTATTGAAGTGGATCATAACAACCATAATAGTAATTTACTCGATGTGCAGCATTGGAATGTCCATAAATTAATATATCACGGGTCTTTATGCTTGCAGATGGATCATCATCAACCCACACTGCAGCCACCTGTTCACATGATGGCATGTTATATACTCTCTGGTCGAGACCCGGATCAGAAACTTCACTTAATGATCGAAAGAAACGACAATATGGATTTATCTTTAAGATATCTATTAATTTTTTCAAAGTTGATTCACTTAACCTATCTAAAATTTGTAGTCTATTACTAATTTCATTATAAGTATTGTAAAAGTATAACTGCAAAAATGTAGGATTTCCATCAGTTGGGGTAGAAGCGTATTTATAAAATGGTATATCTGTCCCTGAATTTTGAACGTATATACACTTCTATTATTTTTGCACAAATTTTTATCATATTTAACACCAAATGAAGTGAATGTAAAATGGTTGTTGTAAGTACGAGCAACTTTTTTAAAAGTAATCGCTTCACATGAATTAGAAGTAAATAGCTCATACAATTCAGGGGAAACATTGTTCAGTTGTAATTTAACATTTTCATCACAACAACAAAAACCCTTACTTTCTTTGTAAAATTTTTTTGCACCACAATGTTTACAAATTGTACAAGACGGAAGAATATAAGGTTCGACTGGAATATTTCGTATATCAATTCTCTTAGAACAATCTAAAATGATAGGATCATGTGAACCACATTGAGATTGCATATTGTCATCTTGAAATTGCTTTTCCATGCCAATGTTTTCATCAACTTGAAGATCCTTCTGTAATTCGACATGATCAATAGAATCTACAATTATAAAATTAGTATAAGATCGCTGAAAGACAACAAAAGTGCAAAAATTGGATTAAAAAATAATTTCACAAAAACAAGATGAAATAAAAGTGTACTACAACATAACCAAATAAATAGCCGGATGCAAAAAAAAAATATATTCAATCTACGAAACCTGCTGTGAATTTAGGACAACATCTCATCCTTCTTCCTAGTATATGTGTAGAACTTGTAGATACTTCTATAATACCAAATATTTATGTTAAAATTACGTAAAAAATATTAAACCAACAAGAAATCACATTTAAACAACAAATTGTACCTATATGTCTCTTACGCAATTTGTCTTTTTGTACCCTTGGCTGAATTACAAGTTCAGAATCGTGTACCTGTGTGGGTAGGTCCAACCTTCTTAAACTAGTACATCTACTCTTAAACCAATTATAAACATTCATATCAGAGATTTGCCCATGCAACGATAGTTCGGAGACTAT
>NW_019227643.1:224383-228802 GCF_002742605.1 Olea europaea var. sylvestris | reverse complement strand
ATTTGCTTGTAGGTGCTCAACAAAAAGAAAATCAGGTGTCTATCTACTCTTTCCTGATTACAATAGCTATTTTTTCAACATTAAATTTTACAGTTTTAACTTACATCTTATTTATCGAGATGGACTAAATGTCAATCTTTAATTCTTCTATTAAAAATCAAACACAAATCATGAATTTCTCACCAAACTTCACGATATTGTTCTACAACGACATATAGAATATATTTTTTTTTACATCACATACAAAGTTTATCTTACAGACATGGAACTTCCATTAACAAACTTTCTAACTCGCCTATACTGCAAAATCTACCTTAAAATCTATATTATGGCCTCCACAACGTAAATAATAGAGTTATTCTAACAAAATTTTCATTGTACTATATTGAGACGGAATGGAGGTGCCACATCGTTTCTTCAGAATCTTTACTCCTCCACAAAACCATAATACCCGTCTGGTTAGTCACACAAGAGTTTTTCCTTTCTCATTTGAATGGATGCATTCTTAATATCTCTCTTATACTTTTTAATATATATGTATAGATGCTTCCCAGATCCTTTGTCAACGATTGGAGACACCAACTTGGTGACACAGTACGCGTAACTGCATATGATGGTATAATTGTTACAATACGATTGGAAAGAGATAATGGAAGAATTTTTTTTGCCGATGGATGGGAACAATTTTTTTACCATCATAACTTACAGGATGCTCATGTTTTGGTATTTGAATATAACGGAAGATCCACATTCAATATGACCATATTTGACCATTTTGGATTAGAGGTCACATATGACTCCGATGTTTCCAAAGAATACAACGTTTCACATACAGATAACCCTGCATTTGAAATAACACTAACACATCATCACAACAGCCATCAGGAAATTGTAAGTGTCATCTTTAATATCTCATTCTACATTCATCTCTTCCATATAAATTTGATTCAAAGATCAATAATTTATTCATTCATGGTTTTCCAGGATATATCAGGACAGTTCTCTAGATATCACCTACCAAGAGGTCTGCGAAGTGTTCAAATTCATGATTCTTTACATCACGACTGGAAGCTCGCCACAAATTTGTGACCAAATGGTCTAATAAGACGTATGACTATAGGTTGGACAGATTTTTTTTAGAGAAAAAGAACTACAAATGGGCGATACATGTGTTTTCGAACTTTTAAACAGTGAATCCCTAACGTTCATCGTCTACAAAAAAGATCATGTTGGTGGAAGTTTGACACGTCTATGAGACCTCTTTACTTTCTTTTAATAATTTTCATGTATTTCTATTCTGTTATTTCCACGCCCAATTCTATTTACTCTCTTATTTACCAGTTTACTCCAGAGTTTGTGTAAAACAAATCAACATCAATATCAACATCAAAGTTCAACACTATACAAGAAAAATAAAAAATCAAATCATATGAAAGTAGATTTTCCCCTCATTAATCATCGTAGGAAAAACCTCTAGATATTACTGCTACCACAAACTAAAGAGAAGTTGAAAACATTTTTCACCACTACCTGCAAACTAAAATAAAGTCAAAAGAATATGCGTCAACGATGGAACAAACAAAGAGAACAAATACAATATAAGTACAATGATTGAAGCACAAAATACAGATATCCCAAATATAATTGAAACAGAAATATCATAAATACATGGAAAAAAGAAAGGAAACAATGAAACTCAAAGAGAAAAAGGAGTAGCGTGTGAAAATGGAGAAGAAGAAAGAAAAATCTATCTAAAGTGGGTAGCTTACATATATATATATATTTTCTTGTCTGGACGACCTCGTCTTAGCTCCAGACATGTAAAAAATTAAAAATAAAAAAATTGACAAACGGCGTCGTTTTTACTCCAGGGAAAAAAAAGTTGCTACAGTGTGTAGAAATGGAAGAATCTACTGTTCTTTCTACAGTAGCAACACATTGCCCTTTTTATATAGTAGGGAGTCGTTTTTACTCCAAGGAAAAAAAGTTGCTACAGTGTGTAGAAATAGAAGAATCTATTGTTCTTTCTACAGTAGTCGCACATTGCCCTTTTTACATAGTAGGGATAAAACATGTATTTATTATACAATTTAAGCCCATAAATTATATCAAAATTAAAATTGCTTTATGTTTTATCATCTGGATGCATTTAATTCTCAATTCATAACTACACAATTTTGTTGACTAGCGAAATAAATAACACAATTTGGTAACACGTTGACATTTAATGGTGTCATATAAGGTTTTCTTATGTTAATTTTTTATTGAGAAGTCTAAAATTTATATAATTTTATTCCTCGTTATTAAGGGCCCGTTCGAGAGTGATTTTGAGAATTGATTTTTTGACTGTTAAGAGAAAAGTTGAGATCACCTGTGAGAGAAGAAGTCAAAAATTACGGCTAAAATAATGAAATGAAGATAAAAAAAATCAATTTTTTTTGGGTGAAAAATCACTTCCAAACGGGCCTAAAATTACAAAAGCTTTCCTTTCAAAGAAGATTTTCACAAAAATAATCAATAATAATTGTTTAAATGTAACAAAATTTATGTATGAAGTGACAAAATAAAATTAATGTCAAAGATTAATGGAAAATATATGGAAATAACATTTTCAAAAGGATTACTTTTCCAAAATGACCCCTAAACAATTTACATACCTAAAATGCCCTTCATTTGAATATTACATAGCAAGGCATCATAATATAGAAAGTTTCTATTTTAGTCCTTAAAATTAAATATTGGTTGAAGTTTGATAATTTTTATTTGATTTATTTGATTAATATTTTTATTCGATTTTTGTTCGCTCTAAGTAGCCCCCTAATTGGTATCAGAGCCATAGAGATCATGAAAATTAAAATAAGAAAAATAGATAATTATTGGTGTTTAGAAGAAAAAAATGTAGTTATATATTTTTAAAACTTGTTCATAATAAATTAAAAATAATAAATTTGACAATAATTAAAGAACTACCTAAAGAAATAAAGGAACAAATATTAGAAAAATTAATAATAAAAAAATAAAAGATATTTATACGTATGAAAAAATTATTAATATATATAAAGATGAAGAAAATAATTTATATTATAAAGAAAAGTATGAGTACAAGTAATAATACACATTTAAAATTAAATAAACTACTTATAAAAATGGATAAAGTACAAGAAGAAATACGAAATATAATGTTAATACCAGAAAAAATGAGAATATCAAAGAATAAACAATTATTAAAATTAAAATGTGAAAGACTATGACTTGAGAGCAAATATTTCACTATAGTAAAAGAAGAATTAATAGATCCAGAAATAGTTGAGAGAAGATTTAGAAAAATAATAGATAAAAAAAAGATAAAAGATGCAAATTAACTTATGAGTTAGAAATAAGAAAAAATTAAGACGTCAATAAGTGAATATATGGAAGAATTAAAATTATTAATAAAAATGTTAATAAATGATGTACAATATTTGAGAAATGAAGTAAAAGAAACAAGAAATGATATAAATATATTAAAAATTGAAATTAGAGAATTAAAAGAAAATAATAAGAATAAAGATAAGAAAATAGATAAAAAAAACTTATAAAAAAAGAGATGACTCGAATAGGAAAGAAACATATAGAAAAAAAATATAGTAATAGAAACAGGGAATATGGATGATAAATTTAGAAAGAATATATTACCAAAAATTCTAGAAGAGGAAGAAAAATCTAAAGAAATATTATTAGGAAAATTAAAAGTAGAAGAAAAAGAAGATGAGTGAAGAATTAGATTTGCTAATAGAAAATTTTGATCAATTAAACCTAACTGATATAAGTGAATACTAAGTTTTAATGAATACTGGAGGAGGATCTAATCCAGCAGGAACCTCTAAACAAGAATTACATAATACAGATGAAAACTATGCACCTATATATAATAAGTCATATAGACAATTCTATGATAAAGTAAGAGATAGACAACCACCTAAAGGAAATAAATATAAAAATAGGTTTGAATTAAATGATAATTATGATAAATCAATTAATCATGGAGGAACAAAACTATATTTAAATTGCAAAATAGATACTAAAAAAGCCTTATTAACTTGGGCAGATTTAATGATATTATTCTTTTTATATAACAAAGATGACACATGGGAAAATACTGAAAAAAGAATAGATTTCGTAATAGCATCATTTGAAGGAGATGCTAGAAATCGGTGGGAAGGAATAAGCAGTGATACAAAAACATTAATAAAAAGAAATATACAAATAGAAATAATCAAATCAAATAGATAAGGTATAGAAAAATTAGTGAAATATATTTCAGATGAATTTTTAGAAGAAAAGTGGATAAGAAATGTTGAAGAATAATTAATAAGAGAAAAAGATAATGCTAGAATAAAATTAATAAACTTAACAATATGTGATATGTGTAAAATTAAA
>NW_019227643.1:204904-223826 GCF_002742605.1 Olea europaea var. sylvestris | reverse complement strand
AGGAATACAAATAATGTTTAAATCACTTTTTAGAGAAGGGATAGATTCACTCTTAACTATAACTTTACATGATGGAAGAATAATAAACTTAAAAGAGAGTCATTTATGAACAATAGAAGGAAATTTAGCATATAAAAAAATTATGTTTACATGTTATTCAAAATATTTTATATCATTAAAAGATAGAAATTTTAATGAAGTTTTAGGACTACATTTTAAACTTCATAGGGATGATATCATGTAACTACGCGATCAAATTATGACTATAGAATATAGAGCTTTATATACATTTACTAATTCTAATTATGGAAATATTTACTCCAATAAACCATATATTGAAGTTCATAAAGAATGTGAATATATTAGTAAAATAATAGAACCAAATAAACAAATAAATTTAATTCCAGAAGAATATGAATTTAGTATAACAAAAAATAAATCTGAAATAACAGAACTAAATGAAGGAGAATATTCTAATAATATTACATTTAAGGATGGAAAATTAATTGAAAGATCAAAAAACTTTAAAATACCTAATAAAAACCAGTTAGAAGTAATCAACAAAATAAAAGAAGTAAAACTGTATAGGAATGCTGGAAACATGAAAATAGAAGGAGAATATTCTAATGGAAGAGAAAATATAAATGGACCAAATATATTAATATATCCAGGAGCCAGTGAATGTCATATAGTTTCAATTAGAAATAAAGGCCTAATAACTCATAAAATTGAGCAATAAAAGTATGTAAATTTTGATGGACAAGTACATATAACAGATTTAGAAGTTAAGGTACCATTAAAAATAGGAAGAATAGATCTTTTAGTACCATGTTACATAAATAAAAGTATGGATATAAATCTCATATACTTTTAGGAATGAGTTTTCTAAATGTATTAGAAGATTATAACATAAAAAAAGAAGGATTATATATTATTCATAATGGACAAACTACATTACGCAAAAAGAATTAGATGAATAATCAGATAAGCTTTCCATTAATTGTGTATATACAAATTACTATTGTAGAAACAAATATAACAATTTGAGCTTTAATAGATACAGGAAGTGATATAACAATATTTAAAAGTTTTTTAATTAAATCATAGAATAATAATAGTAATATAAAAATAACTGGAGTTACAGGAAAAAGTACTCAAATAATAAATAGTTCTGATAAAGTTAATATAATTTTTGGAAGTAATGAAAAAGTTAATATAATACTTGGTAGTAAACAAATTATAATAAATAAAGTATATAATTATAATAGTTTAGAATGTGATATATTATTAGGAAATGATTTCATACAACAATTTCAATATTATAAACAAAATAATTATATGATAATGCTACAAACACTTTGTGGACACTTATTAAAAATTCATAGAGAATTTAAACCTTATAGAGTTTAGTCAACCTAGCGTGGTGATAAATGGGAGAAAAAACTAATTCTTACTAATGAAACAACAACAAAAAAAAAAAATATTATATAAAAATGTTCTAAACACAGGAATAGAAGTAAATATATAAAAAATCATTGAACAATTAGAAAATGTTTATGGAGAAAATTCATTATTATTTTGGAAATCACATCACCCAAAAGGCAAAATAGAATTAATAGAAAATGTTATAATAAGAGTTAGACCAATGATGTATACTATAGAAGATACACAAGAATTTAAAAATCAGATAAAAGAATTGTTAGAACAAAAATTTATTAGACCTAGTAATGAACCTCGTAGTAGTCTAACATTTATGGTTATGAAACACTCTGAACAAGTTAGAGGAAAAGTTAGAATAGTTATAAATTATAAAGAATTAAATAAATATACTAAATTTGATGGTTACTTTCTACCAAATAAAAAAGTGCTAATAAATCTTGCAAGAGGAAAACAAGTAAAGAAAAGTATAAAAATCATTTAATCCAATTTATTAACGAATGTAAAAAAGAAGGAATTGTACTATCTAAAAAGAAATCTATAATAGAAAAACAAGAGATAGACTTTCTTGGATTATCAATAGATAAAAAATGGATAAAATTACAGACTCATATATCCAAAAAGATAGAAAGTTTTTCATATAAATTAGAATCCAAAAAATAAATTCAAAATTTTTTAAGATATTTAAATTATGCAGAAGGATTTATTGAAAATCTTTTTAAGAATAGACATAAATTCAAGTTTTACTTAGAAAAATAAATACTAAAGGATATTACTTTCTACCAAATAAAAAAGTGCTAATAAATCTTGCAAGAGGAAAACAAGTAAAGAAAAGTATAAAAATCATTTAATCCAAGTAGAAATATTGGCAGCAATATTAAAAAGAAATCTTAATAAAATTTGTAGATACTCAAGTAACGAATGTAAAAAAGAAGGAATTGTACTATCTAAAAAGAAATCTATAATAGAAAAACAAGAGATAGACTTTCTTGGATTATCAATAGATAAAAAATGGATAAAATTACAGACTCATATATCCAAAAAGATAGAAAGTTTTTCATATAAATTAGAATCCAAAAAATAAATTCAAAATTTTTTAAGATATTTAAATTATGCAGAAGGATTTATTGAAAATCTTTTTAAGAATAGACATAAATTCAAGTTTTACTTAGAAAAATAAATACTAAAGGATAGAATGAAGAACATACAGAAATAGTTAAATCATTAAAAGAAGAATGCAAAAATTTACCAAAATTAAGATTACCAGATGAAAAAGATAATTTGATTGTTAATATTGATGTCTCAGATAAATATTGGCAGCAATATTAAAAACAAATCTTAATAAAATTTGTAGATACTCAACTGGAACCTTTAACCAAGTAGAAATAAATTATACTACTCATGAAAAAGAAATACTAGCAATTATTAAAGGAATAAAAAAGTTCTCATTGTTTTTATTATCTAAGAAATTTATTGTTGAAACTGATAATTCTCAAGTTGCAGAATTAGTGAGGAATAAGTTACCCTCATAACAATATAGAAGACTTCATAGATGACAAGCTTATTTAGCATTTTATAATTTTGATATAGTCCATATTAGAGGAGTTAATAATTTTCTTGCAGATTTTCTCAGCAGAAACATAGAATTTGCTGATGGATAAAGTCAATGTCATGGAATTATACCAATCTATCCTACAAATACAAAAAAGGACGGATTTTCTTAAAAAAGAATTCGAAGATATAAACTCTGGAGCAACCCAGGTCTCAGAGATGTTCAACTCAAATATAAAAATAATGTTGAATATCACTACTGAACATCAAAAATATGCCATAGAGTTCAAAAATCAAGTTGATGCTATTGCAACACAACTAAAAGATATATTGTCTGAGACAGATATACCAAAGATTTCAGAAATGAGTTTTTCAAATTAATACCAAACAGGGACAGCTGGAAGCAACAGTAGACTCAGACGTGAGAATATACCAGCTGATAATAAAGGAGATTCCATTTTTGTATTATCAATTGAGAAAGTCATGATACATGGAGATAAAAGAGATATCAAAACAATTAGCATCATAGACCAATAAGATAAAATCTCTTTAGATCCAAACGAAGAAAAATATGCCGAAATAGTCAAAATCGCTTATGAAATAAAAATAAGTGATTCATATTTCATTTCTTCATGAAATAATGTTTACCCCAAAATAACAGTCATAGAAGGAGGTGACCCTTCATTTATAAAAATTATGACAGACTATGGATTCATGGATTTGATTTATCCAGGAAAAAAATTTATTGAAATTTCAAAGTTTGATGACATATTTATTAAAGAAGTATCCAGATTTGCCAAAGGAAGGAAGATATTTTTAAAATTTTATTCAATCAGTCCAGAATATGATGGAGTTGTTTACTATCCAGTTGAACACATAATCTCAATTGGGTATGTTGCAGTCAATTTCCAAATTGATGTTACAGAGAATAATATAAAAGTCCCAACAGTGACAAAAACATGGATCAGACATAGAAGAACACTTGGAATTATAGTCATTTACAACATTGCCAAAAATTTGTTTGATAAAAAATTTTCGTGCTTATACCAATAAGAAAATTGGATGCTGGTATCCAAGGGAAGATATGCAAAATCAGAAATTTTAAAAGATTATATTATAAGATTTGATATACATCAATTTCCAAGATATCCAACCACTATAAAAGAATCATGTCAGCTAGGGGGTGCTCCAACTGCATGTGAAGAAATGAAAGAAGAAGACAAATCACCTTTTGATAAAGGTGTATGAAGGACAATAATACTACATGTGAAGACATTGAAGATAAAGAGTAATAATAGAAAAATATGCTTTTTTGGATAGAAAAGTTGAACCAACATGTGAAGATGTAGGCCCAAGGAGGAAAATAGAGAGGCAAGAGTGCCTTTGCTGATGTAATCCATGATGTAATATAGTCTCATAAACTTGTATAAATAGAGACATTAGCATAGAAGAAAATCATTTTATCCTATCTTGAATTCTCGAGTTGCAAGCAATAACCCATTCTCAGTTTGAAAAATCAGTTTTTCTGGAAATCCCTTTATATCAAGTAGAAGTCTTGTATAAATTCTGATAGAAATAAAATTTCAATATTTTGATATCAATATGAGTTTTTAAATCTTTTTCCCATAGATTCTTGAAGGATCTAACAAAAAGTTTCCGTCTTATTTTAGCAAAAAGAGAGTTTTTTTTAATAGAATTCTAGAATTTTATTCTTTAGAACTTGATACAGTGAGAGCAAGTAGCTGAAATAGTAACAATTCCGTGAATGCAAGAGGCCGTTGAAGGAAGCAGTTTACAAATTTAGAGCTCGAAGGTCACTCGATTATAAGAATATAGGTCTAGATCAAACCTAAGGTAAAACTCTTAAACTTTTTCTAAAATTAGAATGAATCTTTTTAAGATCTTAAAAGAATCGAAGGGACAATTGCATGATGATTATTTTGATAAATGCCAAGATATACAATTGAAGGATTAGATAATTTATTAGAAAGAATGTTAGAAGAAATAAAGAATATTATATCTCAATTAAAAGATATAAATTTACCATTTGAAGAATATGGTATTTTATTAAAAAATATTATATGTATGTTGCAGATTATTCTTATTTATTAGATCATAGAATGATTTTATATTCAAATATCTAAAATAGAGTAAATAGAAGATAAAATGACTTAAAGATTAGAACATATGTTGCAATATAAAAAGAATCATTTCATTAAGGACAATATAGACCTTTCCATAAAAAGGAACAGTGATAGGTCAAATAGAAAAATCTCTCAAGATTAATGCCCATGCGTTAGTCACGCGGTAAAAGTAAATGGTAATAATAATAGTGTGGTTTTTAGTTAATGTAGCACATTATATTATTATTATTGGCTATGGATTAACAAAATATCTAACTTCGTAAAATATATAGTTAAAAAGTAAAATTACTTAGTGAGTGTTTTTGATAAATGGGCTAACAGAGTATCGAAGTTTGCGAGCGTATGCGGGAGCTCTCAACTTAAATAAAAAGGACATTATCAAGCATATCATGGGACTTAGCCATGTCACACCATGACCATTGACCACAATAGTTTACAAAAATTTACCATCCTTATCGTGTGAAAATTTACACTAATGGAAGTTCGAATTTGACACAGGGCCGATCCCAAGAATTTAGAGGCCTTAAGCAATTAATTATTATGAGGTTCTTCAACATAATATTTTATTTTACAGGTATAATAATTTTTAAATAATTTACGCTTTTATATTGAAAAGAAGATTTTATACAATTCAAAAGATAGAAGGCAAAATAAAACTTTTCTCACAACCTGAGAGATTAGGCTAGCATAAGATTTAACGTTATTACATTTTAAGATGTAAAATTAGTAATAAAACTACTAAAATCAAGTTTTTCCAATATATTTTTTTAATAGAAATCTAGGGATAGCAATCGGGTTCGTCGGCTTGAGTCGCCCGTGGCTCGACTTGAGGAACCTCAAGCCGAGTCCCATTTTTGGGTGCTGGGCAAAGTTCGAGCTGCCCGTGTGACTCGCAGGCTCAAGCTCATGGACCTATAATAATAATAAAAAATTAAAAAAAATAGAAGGCAGCAGCGCAACAGGTTGTCGCCTTATTTGATAAGGCAACAACCTGCTACCTTATCAAACTGCCTTATCAAATAAGGCGACAGAAAAGGCAGCCCTGCTGCTTTCATTTAACTATAGATGATGATGATGATGATGATGATAATAATAATAATAATAATAATAATAATAATAATAATAATAATAATAAATCCAAAATCGAGCCTACTTGATTCAGCTCAAAAATGCCCCTATTCGAAAGCTTGGGTTGAGCCAATTTTTTTGACCGAGCAAAAGCTCGACTCGGCTCGAGCTTGAAAAAAGCCTGCTCATTTTTCCTGAACCGAGCAGAGCTCGAGCCTTAAGTTTTGACTCGCGAATCGGCTCGACTCGGCTCTTTGACATCCCTATAGAAATCATACTCGCTCTTGTGACATGGTTGAACAAAAATAAGATTTAATTAACTTCAACTTTCAAAAACTTATTTTTCAGCAAAGGCAACTATGACCGGAATAGTCAATAATACTATATAAGCAATCCAAGCATTTACAAAACAACAATTCATTCTCTTAATGTAATCCAATATATCAATTGCTCCAAAAATGTTTACAAATATCGTTTCCCTTAAAACTTTCAACTCGAAAAATAATTCTACCCCATCAATATTAGAAATCATATTACCATTCAAGTAATTTTCAAGTTTAATGCAAGAACGCTTCAAACAATCATCATCAATAGATTTAAGTCTTCTCAAATCAAATAAAAATTCAAAAATATCATCATATTTCTGAAATTGCTTAAATCTATTCTGAAATGATGATAGAGCTTGATCCACTATATATATATATATATATATATGAAATAATCGATCTTTAAAAATTCCTCAACTGTTTGTGTTATCTCTTCAAAAGAGTCTCATCAAACTGCTTCTTTCTATGTGTAACCCATTTTTTCACGAAATATCGGTTCAATTTCTAATTCACTTGCAATCTTTTTAGTATCAACCATGACCGATTCAAACCCAAATTCTCTATAACTTTTGAAAAATGAACTAGTCCTTTTAAATGGTCTATAGCAACATTAATATGCATGTCTTCTACTTGTAAATGTTTGCTTACTTTGTTAACATTATTTAACACCTTCTACCAAATAATCATCCAAAGTAAGAAGTCAAAATTGTCAATTTTAAGAAGTCAAAATTGTCAATTTTCATATGTTGCCAAACACTCCACTTTTTGTCTTAGGATCATCAATATTCTCCAAATGAATTAAATCTTTTTTTAATATGTGAAGTTTGAAATCTAATTACTCTAACACTTTCAATATGGTTTTCCAAACGAGTTTGCGACAAGAGCTTAAGGGTAAGACCATTTACATTCTCTTTGAAAATTTTCTACCATTTAGTAGATGACGAAAATAAAGTGTATATATGTTGCACCACCTCTAAAGAAAGATTTAGCTTTTGAATAACAAGTGGCCATATCACAAAGTGTAAAATTAAGACTATGACACCCACAAGGACTGTAAAATGCTCTAAGATTTAGTTGTAATAGTCTATTTTGAATTCCTTTATGCTTTCCTTTCATGTTAGCACCATTATCGTAGCCTTAACCCCTTACATCATCAATATCATATTCTAGATTATTCAACGCATTGACTAGTTCATCAAAAAAATCCCTTACCAGATGTATCATCCACCAATAAAAACCCTAAAATGAATTCTTCAATCTTCACTGGACATGCCGAAATATCTATACACCTCAATATTATAGCATTTTTTAGTTTCTCGATGATTACTTTTGTAATCTCACCTGCTAGCATAAGTATTAACTCATTCTGAATTTTGTGTCCTAAATAATGATAATGAATCTATTTATTTTTTATTTGCTAAACATGCTCTTGCATTATGAGATCGAAACTCGACAATCATTTGAATTATGCTTAAGAAAATACCATTATTTTCTTGGTATATTTTTTCACCATAGATATTATTCTCAATAATACTTGTCTCTAATGTTCTTTATCTCTATTGATTTGTTCTTGCACACTTTTATCAATTGTTTTACCCTTTTCAAATCTTAATTCCATTCTTATCCATTTACTCATGTTATTGATGTGGTCATAACTTACTTCATGTATTTTCAGTTTTTTATCAATATTTTTCCAATCATTTATCCCATCGTGTGCCAATTGAGTTCTCATCCCATCATTCCTAAATAGCTTACAACAAAAGCAAAATACTTTATCCAAACTTTTTGAATATATCAACCATTTCTTATCATGATTCTCTCCATCAGGTAATCGTTGAAAATAATGCGTAGATGAGAAGTGTCGATTTGCTACACCTTTCGGAAAAATCATATCATTTTCTCTTACAGGACCTTTTATTACAATTAAAACTCTTAAATTCGTATTCATATTTTCCCAATTTGTTGGATCAAAAGGTCAAAGGAAAATGGTTCATTATCTCTATCAGTAGATACCTTTTCATTCGTCGAACAATGTTATTTCTCAATTGTATTATTTCTATTATCATTCTCATTAAACACTTCTTCAAGAACTATGTCTTCGTTATGTGTTCATTTACAACTACTAAAAAACTTATCTGGTACTTTCTCTTGAGATTTAATCAACTTTTCAACATTTTCCTTCCTTTTTCTTTTAGCACATTCAGATTCAATTTTTTTTTTTTTTGCAAACATAATTATAAGCAAAGATATTGGAATGGAGAAAAAGATGGTTGGTTTCTTACTTCTTTTTTTTTTATCTGCCGTTTTTCTTTTTAAGAAATTTGAAGGGTTTTCGACTGGGGTAGTTTTGGAACTTTTTTTTAGATGCCCCTTAAAATATGAGGCCCAAGGCAGTGGCCTTGTTTGCCTTGGGCCAAGCGAGCCCTGATTTGATAAGTTGGGATTTGGAAATAACATTTTTTTAAAGTGCGTCGATTAGATTATAATTTAATTTTAATATTAGCCCGCGCAACTATATAATCTATGGCCCTGTTTGGATTATAAAAGTTGAAAAGTAGTGTGATCTATGAAATATGTGGTTGAAATAAATATTTGACTTTGACTTAAATTAAATTTTAATCGATACCAATAACGAATCAAGGTTTGTGTTGTTCATGTTGTTTGGTTGAATTCAAATGTTAGTTTGACAGTTTTTTCCTCTCTTTTACGTTACTTGAACAATAAAATTACACTTTGATATGACTAAACCTGGCATAACCCATGCCCAACCTTGACTTCATATTCGTTGATTCCATTCCAACTCCCAAATATATGTCTTGACATAGGATGATTTTAACATTGAAGTCATTGCATGGTGATGTCTAACAACCACAATTATCTTTAGATCGGGCTTATGCCAGAGCAAATTATGATACCCTAGATAGCATAACCAGGTTGTTCCTCGAGATCTATACTTTACCATAGGATAGAGTTCTATTACCTGACATCATCCTACTCTTATAAGACGATACATCTCAATAGATTTTACCTCGAGATCTATATTTCACCATAGGATAGAGTTCTATTACCTGACATCATCCTACTCTTATAAGACCGTACATCTCAATCCCACAACTTATAGAGATAGCAAAATGGCAAGGGTGAGGCTAGGGTGGCCCTTCCTGCCTCTATCCGATTGGAGATTTTCGTGTGGTAGGACAAGGATGTTCATATTCCCATTTAACCCCATTTAATTATTTCATTTATTTTCTATATGTGATTTAAATTTGTAAGATAAAATAAAAAGATTTGAGGTTTAAGAATTCAGGCATGAATATGATGTTCGTCCCAGAGAATCTTGTATTTTTCCATACCTAATTATACCTCAAATACGATACCACTGGAAAATGTAAAATTTGATTTAAATTTGAAAACATAAAAATAAAATAAAAAGATTTGAGGAGCATTTGTGGAGTTTCGATAGGGCTATGATCCTTGTTGACCACCAATCTCTCAATAAAAATGTATTTAGCATCTATCTCGTCCATATACAAGGTCGGGTTTATAAGATCAGCTCGAGCCGCGACCATCATGATTTTATATAAATATAATGATTGCAGATTCCTTAAACCTTCTCGAATCATCCCATCTTGGAAAAAGTAATGTTAGCATCGCTCAAAGCCACCAATCAACCACCATAACTACTTATCCTAAAGCAGACCATGATTTTCTAATAAACAAGGGAATAATTATGTTTTGATGGAAGCTAGCCTCGTTAGACAATCAAATAAGAGATCGTCGACACACAAGTCGAGCTCGGCATTATGATTGATCCGATTGATAAGACATAATTCCAAAAAAATTAAACCTATTCCTCTCTATAAATTGAAAGAGATGGTCTCCTCCAATATAAGGCCCTATGAGAAGTAATCTACAACCCCAAAAAAAAAAAAAAAAAAAAAAAAAATTTTAACCTTCGGGAAGCCAGTCTCACACTCTTCCCAACGAAACTGATGCTCCACACACTTTTCGAAAAAGGCAAGGCCAAATTGAAACAAGCAACCCTTAAATAACAGCTATGAGGGAAGCCGTAGAGAGGCTAATAAATGCAGTCAGTAGGCTAGAACGAAATCAGGCTCACATTTTCCCTTGATACCGATGTGGAATCCTCAATCAGGGAGAGCACCAGGCAACTCCCCACTAGGAGACCCTCCACTTCTCGGGAAAAATCCTCCAAAAGTCAAACCGACGAGGTCAGGAACCCTCCCCAACAACAGAACCAGTCACCAAAGAAGTTTACAGTGTGTTCGACCAGCTAGGTTCTCAACATTCTCTAACACCCTAAAGAACACATGTTGAACCTAACTTGAAACACTCACTTGAACAAGTAGAGCCTAAAATAAGCGCTCTGAAAAAGCGCATTGCCGACCTGGAAACTAGAAGCAAAGGAATGACTGAGGAATATCTTACCAAACGTCACTCCCCCTTTATAGAAGACATTTTCGTCGAACTTTTACCTAAAAAGTTGAAGATACCACAGCTGGTCGTGTGTGAAGGGAATGAGATCCCCTTAGCCACCTAGACAAATATATTTTATGGATAGGGCTGTAAGAAACAAGCGATGCCATCATGTGCTGTGCTTTTCCCTTGACCTTGGGAATCAAAGCTCAAAGGTAGCTTAGAAAATTGCACCAAAGGTCTATAAAAATCAGGAACGACCTAGCTACGACATTCTTGGCCCAATTCATGAGCCTTAAGGCCAGAACTATGCCCAAAGAGCGATTAGTAAGCATCAAGCAAGGAAGAAGTGAATCATTCAAAAGTTACCTCAATAGATTCAACAAACAGTCCATGGAGGTTGAAAAGGTCTCTGATGATGCTGCCCTCATGGCGATCCTCTCTAGATTAAGACCTAGAACGAGATTTTGGTGGTCCATCCATGAAGATAGACGTCAAAAGTACCAAAAATTTCTTAATCGAGATGAAAAACATATAAGCACGGAGAAGGCCAGGATTGAACCTTGCCACACAAGCCAGGCCAAAGATAAGAAATTGGACAAAGATTCTGCGCCTGAAAAAAGGAATGATGGGAGGGATATAGATCGCCCTAAACCTCACTCATGTAGGTTCCATGAGTACGACCACTAAAAACTACGCTGGAAGAAGTCTTTATACAAATAGGGGACAAGGAACACATTGCATGTAATTTATGATTGATCTCATTGAAGAACAAGGTAAGACCAGTTGAAAATAAACATGTTTGGATCACATTGCATGTAATTTTTATGCCACACATCCACACTTGGTTTATGTTATTTGATTATGTTGATGTACGTGATCATTGATGTGCTTAGTTATAATATTTGCAACGAAGACCGCTTTGATCTTATATTAACATAATTGATGGACAAGATTGTTCGAAAATGCCTTTTGGTTATGATAGTAAGAGTTTTGAACTCATAAGGTTATACACATTTATAAGGTAACATATATGATCCAAGTGAGAGATCATGTGGAGAATTATTAATTTGTCATAAGGGCCTACGTATGTGATTAATTGTGTATAAAGGTTATCTTACAGTTAAACTCAAAATTGAAGCATATAATAAATAATTAAGTAATTGGACTTTGAACATCTAAATAAAAATGTGTGGGCTAGATTATAAGTGTAGGGACCAGATTTCTTAAAAATTGTATTTCATGATAGGTGAAATACTTATAAATATATATAGTGTTATGGTATTTTATTCATATGTATTTTCTCATTCTTTGTGTCATCATATCAATACAAGAAAAAACATATTGAAGAGGAAGATCAAAAAACCACAATCAAGAATCAAGAAGAATAGATTGAAGCAATTAAATTCAAGAATAAGCAATCAAGATTGAACGCAAGAAATCAATCAAGAAGGGATTACAAGTTGATTTTCAAGATTTGGAATCAAGATCCAGTAATAAAGAATTATTCCAATTGAATTAAGATATGTTTCGCATTAATTAATTTTTTTGGTGATTTGACATGGAGATCTTGACAATTGATAAAGTTTAAATTTCATAAATATTTGACATGCCATATCTACATGTATATTGGGCTAAGGCCATATATAAATTGTACACTTTGCTCACAAATTTGAAAGCCATGAGAAAAAAAAACCCTTTCATATAATTAAAATTAGGGGTGAATGCGATTCGGTTTGGGCTGTTTGCACTATATTTTAAACTCAAATCATTTTATGCGGTTTGAAATTTTTTCAAACCAAACCAAACCATTTTACTTTCGAACCAAACCAAATCAAACCATAATTTGCTATTTGGTTCGGTTTTAATTCCTGATTTATCTATCGACATTATAGTAATATATTTAATATAAGTTAAATATAAGTTTAACCGAGAACTTATAATGTTAAATGTTATATTACATTCATATTTACCATGAAACCTATGAATAAGTTATTTTTAAAATTGGTTGCTAAAATATGTTAATAGAACGAATACCTTTTTCTTCATTTTTATTTACCTTTTCTTGTTTGACATTTATATTATCATATAACGGTTAGTAAAGGTAGAGTTACATTCTACTATTATAGTTTGATTAAAACTCTTTTCATCTTACTAGTGAGATGTTAAAATAAGGGTTGAACGAGATATGTTTAGATGTATACAGATTGATAGAGTTTCGACTTATAGGGAATTGACGAATTTCATCCTCTAACTACTTTATGAAAGTAGAAGGTAGTAGTACTAGTTAAGGAACTTTAATATTTCCACATAATCAATAAGCTCCGTCCTTCGTTCTTTCCAAATCACAAACAAGTTCATTAATCATCTAGGTACACGAACATTGATTTTCCAAACTACAACTTACAGATATATAATAAATTCAAAAAAAAAAACAAACAAAAGAAAGAACAATTGAAAAATGACTTAAATAAGAATCTGAGACTCACTGAAAGAGAAGAGAGAAAGAGGCGATTCATATAGAAATTAGTAGATTAACAGGTAAAGGTGACTGACAATTCGTTCAATAGTGATAGACAATCGTCAAATGTTAGGGAAATGAGAGATTATGTTAGGGCTTTTGAAATTTTGGACGTGATTTGTTGATGTAGTTTTGTTGAATTATGATTTAGATTGTTGAATTTTTTTTTTTTCATTTCATATGATTTTGAAATAGTTTTAATTTAGTTTAAATATCGGGCAAGGACGCGTGTTGTGAACCTGTTAAATCATAGGTCAATAATGATAAATCTAATTTACGTTCTATAATTATTTCAATATGCTGGTTATAATTTGTATCGCTAAATTGGTATATTTTTTTTTTTGAAAAGTGAAAGTGTAAAATTTTTAAGTTAATAAAATTAATGTTTTAATTAAAAAAAATTTAAAAAACGGTTTGGTTCGATTTTTTGCGATTTTTGAAAATCAAAACATAAATCAATCGATTTTGAAATGGTTTGGTTCGGTTTGATGAAAAATAAACCACGGGTCCATGTAGACCCGAACGAACGATTTCAACTCAATGATTTCAATTCGATTTGCGATTTCTTGATTTTTTCGTGCAGCCCTAGTTAAAACATCTTAACTTCATTCATACCTCTTCATCTCTAAAATAGCATGCATGGCTGCATGCATACCAAAGTCAACAATTTCAACCATCTATCTCTATCAAAATAGGTTATGAGTAACTCCATTCATACTTATCCTCCACACGTAACTGTGAACCGAAATCAGAAAAGACAAGGTTCTTCTATATTAGGCCAAAAAAATAAAAAAAAGAGGAAAAACAAGAGGAAAGTGGAAATAGGGATTTGATCATTTTATCCATCCCTCAATTTGTCAAATTGAGTCCAAAATTTTAATTTTTGGGATTCTATCTACGATCCTTCAACCGTAATCGAAATGAAAGATTTGAGACGATAGGTGCAAAACTAAAATAATTGGATATAGTTTACAATAATTTGAAAGATCTGAGAATCCAACTTCTCTTAGTTTAAGGGTAGCATAATCCAAGTTAATATGCCTTTTGAACGAATCATACACCGAATTACTAGCCTCTTCTTTTTCACCAACCCCACCACCACATTCTACAATATGCTCCGGTCCAACTTTATTAAATTCCATAATCACCCATTCCCTCGTCAAACTTTTGAACTTTCAAAGGAAACCGTTTCAATTACAGAAATACGTTAAACTGGACAATACTCTTTGAATTTTCAGTTCCGCCCCTTTATGTGTGTACTGAATTGAAAATGTCTACATTAAAAATATAAAATTAACTTTGACTAAATTTTTCAGAATTACAAGCGGGAAAAATCTCAGTTAATCTCTCTCTGGCAAAATGGAAAATAAAACCAAAAATACCAGAACTGAAAAAAATCAATCAATCTTGAAATCCAGTTTTCTCCCAAATTGCATTTCTGACCGTACTGAGATCTCTTCCCTTAAGGGTCCTCCCGATACCTTCGTGCACCGAAAAGGAGGCAATCTTCGTCCTCGCCATTTGCCGCGCCAAAAACTCGTGAGGCGGAATCCGATTCCCGTTCTCTCCATACTCCTCTTCGTAATCATCGCCGTCGCTGTCTCGGCGGCGGTTCTCCCTGTACTCTTCCTTCAATATCTTCGACCAGTCCGGCACGTTCACCGGAAGAGACGATGGCCCGTCGCCGACTCTCGATGCAATCGCCGACGGTGTCTTTCTGGAGATTCTCGAACTGGCTTTCTGGAACTCCGGAGAGGCCGAGCGGGACTCCAAGTTCCAGACCTCGGACTCGTCGAGCTCAAACATCGTTGAGCCTTTGGTGAGCGTCTGATCGGTTGGGAGGAATCTGTAGTTTGCTCTAGCAAAGTAGGTTTTTGATGCAGCCATCTCTCTCGTCTCTGAATATCGCTTTGTTTGATGATACGATGAGAATGGGGATTTTGTAAATGTATCGAGGGTTTGTTACTTGAAAATGGAGGTGTTGATCTGCTTTTATAAAGGGTTTGTATAGGAGAATGAAGTTTTTTTTCCCCCCTCATCTCTCTAAATTGTACCTACCTACTCTCTGTCTCTCTCCTCTTATCCTCTCTGCAACTGCACATACGATATCCCGATGTTGCCCCTTAAATTAAGCCGAAATGCTATTATGCCACTTGTTAATAAAAATTCATGGATATAAGAGTGGGCAAATTGATACACATATTTACGATGTAGATAATATAACTAACTTCATTTTATTCTTTCTTGGTTTTTTTCCTCTCTCTTTTCCTTGTTATTTGGCAATAGTAATGCTTGAACGCTAGTTTATGTAAGGTGAAATTGTTTGATTCATATAATTGAACTTATAATTTAATGTCACTAGTTCAACCATATAAATTGATATTAAACATCAGTGATATCTAATAGCATTATTTATTTAATTATGTACAGGGACGGAGGGAGGGAGGGAGAACTGAGCTGGCTATAGTCCACCAACAAAGGTTGAAAAAAAATTTAAGCTATTTTTTTTTATAAAAAAGGTATTTTTACGTATAAATGTTTTTTTCGTATTGTAGTCCAGCTTAAAATTTCATAGTTCAATCTTAAATTAAATTTTGAATGCGTCCCTGATTATGTATAAATAGCATTGCTAAATTTATGATCCTCCCACCACCCGAACTCAATATTCCTTCGTGCGTCTCCTCGTGCCCTTTTCAAATGAAGACAAAAAATTAATCTGAGGGTTATTATAGGAAACACAACGTTCGTATCTTTACAAGATGGCCATGAAATTTGTCGCGACTTGAGCGGGGAGGGTGCAATTCACCTGGTACATGTCCCAAGTTGAGGCGTCCAAGGAAAATAAACGTGTCAGTAAATTCGTCTTCTTTATGCCACGTGGCGTTACCATTACTCCAGTAAGGCCAGGGGCGTGATGCACGTGAAGTGGGGTCCTTTCAATCATCTGCCAGCTGTCTGCCTCCTTCTCCTGTAACATAGTACAGACGATTAATTATCGCGATTTCAGTTTATCGTATCTTTTTTGTCGTTTTCCATCTTCAATTTATCGCTCAAGATAATGAACTATACGAGCATTTCAAGAATTTTTTTGTTTTGATATTACAAGTGAACTCATTATTTTTTTCAACTTTTCAAATACACACTTTAAAAAAAAAAAAAAATAACTTTTCACAAATTGCGAATAGTACAGTTAATGCCATCTTGCTTAATCGAGGGTTTTCTTTATTTCCTTTTCTTTAAAATTTTAGACCCCTGTTTGAGTCACATTTTTTTAATATTCTTTCATATTATTTTTTTTACAGTATTCATTTTCAACCATACTGATGCTACCAAAAATCGTACCTGTAGATTTTCCGAGCTTGATGACTGATGATGAGCACGAACGTGATCTTCCGATACCTGAAACAAAGGCAACGAGGTGTGTTCTCGTCGCCCCTCCGATGCTTAAGTCAGAAAGGGAAATATATGCGTTCCTCGAGGAGTACTCCCGAGGACATAGGTTGTTCAATTATACCTATGGCTGTCCCAATTAATGCCCAACCTCGGGCACAAAGTATCCCGACCCCATTTAGGTATCCTGAGGTCCCCTGTAAATTTAAAGAACATCTAGCGATATCGACGGCTAGGGAGCATGGGCTCATGCCCAAATGCGACGTTAGGACGCCAGGGGTAGAGGATAGGATGGCCTTTGCTCGGGATGGAGAGTTCGTGATCTTTAGGGACTCACTTAAGGGGGGATTTCGATGGCCTCTGCATCCCTTTTTTGTGGCCTTATTGGTCGAGCATAATATGAGCCCTGGACAGCTCGTGCCAAATGGGTGGAGGATGCTTACCTATTTCTTTATAGCCTGTAGATACCTAGGAATTAACCCATACGTCGATCTCTGTAGGATGGTGTTCGACCTGAAACAGCTTCCTCAATATACTTGCTTTGCTTACCTTTCATCCCAAGGAGGATTTAGATTACCGAGGATGCCCAGTTCTTTAAAAGGTTGGTAAGAAAAGTGGTTTTATGTTATACCTCAGGATAGCGACCTTCCTTTTAGCCCTAGGTGGGTTTTGCCCGACACTCCTCGATTTTGTGAAGGCCAGGCCTATTTTGAATCTTTAGAGAGGCATAGGCTAATGTTAGAGAACCTCGAGCCTCTTGTATATGATATAGATGACATCCTCGGGGATGACGTTCTCGATCTCGCGGATGTGAAAGGCACTGAGGGTAGGACCTTTTTACCTTCCTCTTTACTGATCTGTCCTTGAACTTATAATTGTGCTCGTTCTAATGACTTGTTCTTTTTTGCAGAGATGACTTTTGATCCTTCAGCCCTTAGGCAGGCCGTGACCAAGAAGTCAAAGGCCCCTCAGACCCGAGCTCCAGGGCAGAAGAGAGGAAAGAAGAGAGTTCGGGATACGGAGAATATCAAGAGTGGCCCTGGCGAGACTTCTGCCCGAGGATATACCCCGACCACACAGGCCACGGAGACTCCTACCGGTCCACCTCGGTCACATCCTCGGCCAAAGAGTACTCCCGAGGTTGTTGACCTCGAGGATGAGATACGACCTATGCCCTCTTTCCAATACCAGGAGCCTGACTGGTGTCCTCTGGTGTCAAGCATCGTGGACAAGTACAGGAAGGACCTCGATTTTGATGAGGGCATGAAGGCTTTGGAATCTCTTACTCTGAAGGTAAAAGCTCGCCCATTCTACTTTGTTTAAAACACAAAGTTTAAAAAGGTTTAAACACTGTGATTATTTTAAGCTCGGGTTTATATGTTGTAGGCTTTGAGCATTGCCCGAGGCCTTTCTCTGAAGGGGAAAGATGAGGCCCAAAAGACTACTGAACTTGAGGACTCTTCTCGAGCACTGGAGAAGAGGATAGCCGATTTGGAGGCTGAACGATTTCTTCTTCTGAAGGAGCTCGAGGATTCGAAAAATGATGCCCATAGAGCTTGAGAAGAGGCTGGAATTGCTAAGGCCGACGCTGAAGGTTTAAAGCTCGAGATCGAGCGTTTGAAGGCTGATTTTGAGACTCGCCTGGCTGAAGCTCGAGGGGTTGCGATCGAGGACTTTAAAATGTCCGAGGAGTTTAACGGTCTTAAAGGAGAGTATGCCATGGGCTCGTACTTCCATGCCTTCAAGGAAGCTCGGGCATTTTTGAGATCGAAGCCCGATGCTAGTCCCGAGGATCTAAAGAATATCCCCGAGATTGCTGATACTCTCGAGCTGTCAGAGTTCGAGGAAACTGTCGAGGATCAAGAGGTTGATGTTGACGGCGAGGACGCGGTGGAGGAGCAGGGGAGCACAGCCTCGGGAGAAAGGGCCGAGGACTTAGATTAGTTTTTGTTTGTTTTTTGTATGATGATGGCCCTTCTGTTTTGTAATTTGAACATGTATTTTACTCGATGAAGTATTTTTCTTTTGCTGTGTTAATGTATCTCGAT
>NW_019227643.1:204297-204447 GCF_002742605.1 Olea europaea var. sylvestris | reverse complement strand
CAAGGCTTAAAAGGGGCTTGCTCGAGGGCAAGGTTTAAATTGGCTTGTCAAGGACAAGGCTTAAAAGGGGCTTGCTCGAGGGCAAGGTTTAAATTGGCTTGTCAAGTACAAGGCTTAAAAGGGGCTTGCTCGAGGGCAAGGCTTAAAGGA
>NW_019227643.1:203191-204260 GCF_002742605.1 Olea europaea var. sylvestris | reverse complement strand
GGGGCAAGGCTTTTTGAGTGCTTGCCTGGGGCAAGGCTTTTTGATGTGCTTGCGCGGGGCAAGGCTTTTCTGAGTGCTTGCGCATGGGCAAGGCTTTTTGATGTGCTTGCGCGGGGTAAGGCTTTTTGAGTGCTTGCCTGGGCAAGGCTTTTTGATGTGCTTGCGCGGGGCAAGGCTTTTTGAGTGCTGAGTGCTTGCCTGGGGCAAGGCTTTTTGCTAAAGGGCTGTCATACCTGAAGCTTGAATTTATTAATTGTTCGGACTGGACTTGGATTTATATTACATCCAAGCTGCCTACGTACCCAAACGGGATCAAGCCGAACGTAGTTTATTACAAAAGAGAACGGAAAACATGCATGGGCACGCAGGCCTGCTAAACTAGAAATAAAATGCAGGAAAAGAAAATCTCCTTAAAGGCGTCGGGAATTTTACTTGTAATATATTTTCAAATTGTCGGCATTCCAGGGCCTCGGAAGAGGTCTACCCGAAGTGTCTCTTAGGCTGTATGCTCCTTTACGAACCTGCCGTATGACCTCAAAGGGCCCTTCCCAGACGGGCCTGAGCTTCCCTGGGGGATGGCCTGCTGCTTCGGCCCTCCTCAAGACCAAATCGCCAGCTCTGAACCTCCGAGCCTTGACTTTGCGATTAAAATGTTTTGCTGTCTTTGCTTGGTAAGAGGCCACTTTTATATCGGCTTGCTCCCGTACTTCTTCTAAGAGATCAAGATGTTCAGTTGTATGCTCCGAGGTTTCTGGCACGAGCCTCCAATGGCTTGGCAGTCTAATTTCCACTGGGACCATTGCTTCAATGCCATAAGCTAACATAAAAGGGGTTTCTCCTGTGGTTGTTCTATGAGTTGTTCTATACGTCCAAAGTATAGAAGGCAGCTCGTCGGACCAAGAACCTCTAGCATCGCTTATTCTTGTTCGGAGGTCTTGCAATATGATTCGATTTGTTACCTCGGCCAGACCGTTGCTCTGAGGATGCGAAACTGATGTCAGACGGTGATCAATCCCAAGGTTTGAGCAAAAGTTTCTAAACTGTTGGTTGTCAAATTGCCTGCCATTGT
>NW_019227643.1:178471-199987 GCF_002742605.1 Olea europaea var. sylvestris | reverse complement strand
TTCCGATGTTGTTCTTCACGGGGGTTCGGGCGTGCTGTCGTTTATGCTCGACCCTGTCATGGGGTGGTCCAACCTTTCTCGGGTTCAGTGTTTTCTCCATATTTATGTACTTCTCGGCTCGGGTAAGAAGCTCGGTCACTGTCTTTGGCGGAGTTTTGGATAAAGACATCTTGAAGGCCTCACACTTTATGGCATATGTGAGGGCAGAAACCGCTGCAGTTATGTGTAGGTCGGGAATCTGAAGTCTTTCCTTGTTGAACCTGGTCATGAAGTCACGTAGGGTCTCATTTTGCCCTTGTCTAAGTTGCATGAGGGAAGCTGCTGTCTTCCTGATGCGTTTGCTGCTTGCGAAGAAAGCGGAGAACTTGTCCGCCAAATCCGAGAATGAGGCTATGGAGTTGGGCTCTAAGGTTGAGAACCAATCCCTAGCGGCATTCGTCAAGGTTTGCGGGAAGGCCTTGCACATCACCTGATCTGGTGCGACCTGTAAATTCATGACGTCCGTGTATATGTTCAGATGATTGATTGGATCGGTGGTCCCATCATACTCTTTGATCCTAGGATACTTAAATCTGTCCGGCAAGGGGAATGTTAATATCTCGGGAGTAAATGGAGTATTGGGACTGAATCTTGTCGTCCCTTTATTGCCCTGAAGTAGGCCCGCTGCAATTCCTTCTTGAATAATCCTAGCGAGTTCCCCGGACTCCATGGTCACTGATCTCGAGGCCAAGGTCACATGTGGTATACCCGAGGCCCCTGCTCCGCCATTGTCAGGGACATGAGCTCGAGCTCGAGCATCAGCCATAAAACCCCCCTGGGGTGCCGGTGTGGGTGATGGATGCGAATTTCTTTGACTTAGCAGCTGAGTCAATGTGGCGACCTGTTGTCTGAGCTCCTCAAAGGCTCCAGCAGTGACGACTGCCGGCTGGGGCTCTGGCACTTCTGATGATTCCTCTTGAGGAACAGGGATATCCTCAGGAGGGGGTTGGTTTGGAGCGGATGAGCTTGCTGGTGGAAGACCTGAACGTGTGTTTACCATGACTTTTGGTAGCGCTTCCCACAGACGGCGCCAATGATGCTACCAAAAATCGTACCTGTAGATTTTCCGAGCTTGATGACTGATGATGAGCACGAACGTGATCTTCCGATACCTGAAACAAAGGCAACGAGGTGTGTTCTCGTCGCCCCTCCGATGCTTAAGTCAGAAAGGGAAATATATGCGTGAGGCTATATGCTGAAGAACAATGAGAAAACGTACCTGAATAATGGTTCAAGGTTCTGTATTTATAGTAGTAAGTGACATTCTCCTAATTGGACTCAACTAGTTGGATGTCCTCATCTGTTGGAGTCCTGAATGGTTAAGGAGTTGGTTGAATTCCAGAATTATGCGTGAGATAGGACTCTTGTGGGAGTTAAGATTCCTAATTGCGTAGGAATTCTAAAGTGTGAACAATCGTCAGCAGTAAGGAGGAGCACATTCCCGAGGACTATGCTCGAGGACACATGTTTGCAATATGCGAAGCATCATGGAGATGTGGTCGGGCCTTGTGTCTCGAGGACGAACATGCTCGAGGACACCACAGATGGATTTACAACTTTACCAAAATTAGTCCTCGGGCTATACTGATCGGGGATATTGTAAAATGTCACCATCACATACATTTTTCATTAAAACAATATTACATGCAAATAAAAAAAAATCATTCTTTTTTTAACACACTTTTTCATCAGTTACAAGACTCAAGCGGGACCTAAGAAGCAAGGGATCTGTTCAACAACTCCATATTTGTCCTTATCTAGCAATACAAAATGTCACTTCGATTGAGAAATATTTTTGTCATTTCTTCAAGATAAGACGAAATTGCTGGATGGAACTATGTCCTCCTTCCATTGAGGGAAAAGTAAAGTTAGTAATTACCAATTAGATACTAAGTTTGTGTGTTATCTTTAAAGAAATTGGGATATAATCTCGTGTATTCCATAAAACTTGTATTATTAAATTCACAGTATCTTTTTAGCTATTTGAATGGGATTATAATCCATGTGCTGATGGGTTACGTTAATATTCGCCTTAATTATAATATTCTAAGTAACATGACTAAGAATAGCTGTTGTTGCTTCTAATTAAGCTTACTTCAATTTATTTTTCCTTGCAACGATGCTTCTAAGAAAGAAAGAATCTTGTGCTCAAAGAAAACTGTGTTTTAAACTAGTTGAAGCTAGAAAGTCTAATTCTTTGCATTAAAGTGTTAAAATTTTTTACTAAAATATTGTTTGATGCACAAAAATCTATTGTGGACAACATCTAGTGGTGACGAATTGCCGCCCTAATCTAAAAGTGGTAATCGACTACGTATCAAAATTGTAGAGAACAAATAATATTTGCCAACTTAATATTGTTAGATTAGATGTTTTATTGATATGTAGTGAATGCTTAATGACAGAGAATGTTACGTTGATTGAATTTAACTCTCAATAAACTAGATAAATTCTATCTTATCATCATAATTAAATGGGATGTATAAATGCAGAATTCTATTCAATTCTCAGACAACCTATTTTTTGTACAATAATGTTACTCAAATGGGAAATTGTGGACAAACTTTCTACATATGCTAATGTGGCAAAATGAGATTCGCTTGTCCTTTTTTTTTTTTTCTTTTCTTTTTTTGAATAAAATGCACCCCAAGTATTGCCTGTTAACATTCCCTATCAAAATTCCCTATTTGTGTAGCATTGTACTCACAACTTCTTTGGCTATTGTCCTCGTCACGACTATTTATAAGCATAAATTTCACACACTTTCTAAATCCAAAAAAAAAAAAAAAAAAAAATATTCTAAAAAGCATAAAAGCGTTGTGAGACATGGAGACCAAGTTTGGACTAGGCTTAAAAAAATTGTTTTCTTATTTTAATATTATTATAAATATTTGATCAATCTAAAAATCATGTAATAATTATGACAATACTTATCAAACATAAAAAATTATGAAATACTATACTTAAAATAAAGAAAAAAGGAAAAGCACGCCTAGGCCTGAAAAACGAATAAAAAAAGTAAAAAAGGAAATTAAAAAAAGCACGAAAAAGCACGAGGCAAAGCGTTTTGCCGCTGTTTCTCACCTAGACCCTACTTTTTAGAACACTAAAAAAACAATAAATGAATTCTCTCACTAAAATACACAAAGAGATGCAAATAATATACCTTTGGAATGTTTTGCGAGCGCGAGGTGGGATGAGCCATTCATCGGCTCACATCTGGACGAGTTGCGAGCATGAGCCAAACAGGGAATCACGCATGCTAGTGGCTCGCTGACTCGCAAATGTACCTTTGCAAATACAGTTTTGGACTAAAGCCCAATAACAAACATGGTTAGCATGTTTATCTGAGCCCAGATGTTCAAGTCTTTCAAAACTAACACCCTGGCAAAGCCCAAATATTCTAATGGAAAAATTTTATAAGTAGGAATTTAAGCATTACACATTTCAAAATTAGGAAAATAAGTTTTAAACTTTAAAAATCAAATTTTTATTTAAATTTATTTATGATTTAATTAATTAATTATTATATTAATTAAATATATTTAGGTCACAGATATATACAATTTGATCACAAATTAATTATTTAGTTAGTTACTTATTATTTTTTGGTCACAAATTAGAAATTTTGTCACAAATTATTTTAGGATCACAATTCAAAACTTTTATAGGTCATACTTTGTTCATTTGTTACAAATAAAAAAACTTGTAAGTCACGATTTATTTATTGATTACAAATCACAAATATTATAAGTCACAACTTATTATATAGTTATAAATTAACAAATTTTTAGTTCTCACATTCTTTCGTGATGACAACTTTATCTTTTTATTGGTCATATTGTTTATTGGTCACATATTAACCAATTTAATGTTCACAATCAACCAAATCATCTACGATCACACCAACAATTGTGACCACCACTTCACGACTATCATCAGCCGCAACACCACCAAAATCGTCGCCGCCAGAACTACCACCATCACCACATCTCACCCCACCCACCACCGTACCATAGCACAACCACAGCCAACACCACAACGATCATCACCAAAATCGGCACCGTAATCACCATCGTAACCTCATCACCACTATTAACAAAACACACCCCAAAATCATTCTACAACCACCATAATTTTAGATCCAAAACACCATCACTTCACTACTATCATCAACCGCAACACCACCAAAATCTTTGCTGCCAGAACTACCACCATCACCACATCTCACCCCACCCACCACCATACCATAGCACAACCACAGCCAACACCACAACGATCATCACCAAAATCGGCACCGTAATCACCATCGTAATCTCACCACCACTACCAACAAAACACACCCCAAAATCACTCTACAACCACCATAATTTTAGATCCAAAATCCCAGCAGCTCCGTTCAACCTCAACTACTACAGAAAATGATGTTCATGCCCTGAGTAACGCTGCCCAAAATCGGCACCACAATCACCACTGCAAACTCACCACCACTACCAACAAAACACACCCCCAAAATCACTCCACAACCACCATAAAATTAGATCCAAAAATCCCTGCAGCTCCGATTGACTTCCACCACTGCAACTGCCCAAAATCGGCACCACAATTACCACCGTAACCTCACCATCACTACGAACAAAACTACCGATGCGACGAAGAGAGACGGAGTGGTTAAGAAAAAGAAGCGAATAACGAAGAAAGCCTCGATGTGTGAAATTCACTAGGCAAAAAGGTCAGAAATGGAGAAGGGTGATGTCGCTCTACATCGACATTGGCTGTTTAGATCGACGCCTATGCTGTGGGGTGCCTTGGGCGCCAACGTTGCGAGAAAGATGAGAAACGTGAGAGATGGCGAAAGAATGGAGAGGGTGATTATTAAGGTTTTTGTATAATTAAATTTTATATATATTAATTAATTAATAAAATATTTGATTTTTGAAATATCAAATTTCCTACTTGATTTTAGAATGTTGAATGTTTAAAGTATGTTTTCGTATAATTTCCCCTATTATAATCTCTGTAAATCCTTTAGCCCAATTCCAAAAAAAAAGACCCTAGTTTACAACTAAGGGTCTGTTTGATTGCAAAGATGAAATTGAATTGAATTAAAAACGAATTTCAGAGAATTGGATTGTCTAAAAATTGTTTTCTGAAAATTGTAAATTATTGAGTTTGATTGGTATAATTTTCGACGTAGAAAGTGTTGAAATTTTGAATCTTTCAGTGTTCGTTTGGTCTTTTTTTTTTTTTTTATGAAAATTGTCAATTAAATGGATAATTTTTATTTTTTAAACAATTGTTGATAGGTTTTGTTGTCATTGCTGAAAATTAAAAAAAAATGTATTAAAAAAAAAAGAAAAAAGAAAAACTGGAGGAATTGGTTTTCCACCATTTCCCAAAAAGGCACATGTGTGGGGGAAAAATGTGGAAATCAAATTCCCTAGAAAATTTAGCAATCAAACATCACATTTTGGTAGAAACTGAAAAATGTTTTCCATGAAAAATGTGTCCAATCAAACATGGCCTTTTCTCGTTTTCCCCATTTTCTTCACTTTTCAGCTACTGCTCTGGAAACCCTAGCCACCGAGAATAATGCAGCCGAAGTTCAATCCTACCTATGTCGTCGACGTCTTCGTCAGCATCACCATCGGCGATATTGGATTTCACGTAGATCCCTGACTCAGCTTACATTATGAAGGCTATTTTGGGAATTTTATTTATTTTTTTTCTGTTGGCTTCTTGTTAAACAGTTTTGTATTTGTCAATTTTCTATTGGTTGAGTTTGTTATGTATAGAAAGGCGAATATTCCTTCTGTCGTGGTCATAGGCTGTATATAAATAGGCTGGTTCCTTTGTATATATTTTAATTCGATTTTTATGATTACAATGGAGAATTCCCAAGTTCATATATCATTTTCTTTCTTCTCTAACTTTCATATTTAAATTCTTATATGGTATCAGAGCAGGTGAACCAAATCAACCATGACTACGGAAATTCCGTCCATAGATTCTTCCCCTGCTTCTCCATCCAAAATTTCTAACCCCTTCCTCAATTTCACCGATGTCACCAATCCTTACCGTCTTGACCATGGTGATAATCCATCGTTCTCTCTTGTTCCTGAACTTCTTACAGTTGACAATTACACTACTTGATCTAGGGCAATGCGTAGAGCCCTTAGAGCCAAGAACAAATTAGGCTTCATCAGTGGTGCTATCACCAAGCCAACTAGTTCAGACGATCCTTTGTTCGAGGCCTGGGAACGTTGTAATGACCTTGTGACCTCCTGGGTGCAGAATTCCATCTCTCCATCAATCAAGTCTAGCATAGCTCTTGTGGATGATGCTGCTGAGCTGTGGGATGAACTGAATGAGCGGTTTACTTAGCAAAATGGTCCACGAATCTTCCAGCTCAAGAAAGCCCTTGCAAGTTTGCAACAAGAGCAAGATTCAGTAAGTGTTTATTATAGGGAGTTGAAATCAATTTGGGATGAGCTCAATATGTTCGACCCTTTGCCTGACTGCACCTGTGGAAAGTTAACTACACTTTCTAACAGATACCAAAGGGATTGTGTGATACAGTTCTTGATGGGTTTAAATGATTCATACACGAACTCACGAGACCAGATTATGCTCCTTGATCCTTTACCCTCAATTGGGAAAATCTTATCCATGATCCAGCAACAAGAAATGCAGCACCTGATGCTTAACAACCTACCATCACCTAATATGATGGGCTTAGCTAGTAGGAAGTTTCATCCCATTCCTAAACCAAGTGTTAAGACTGGCCAACCCAACAACCGTGACCGTCCTTATTGTACTCATTGTCATGCACCAGGGCATGATCTAGAGGCATGTTTTAAAGCAGGGAATGCCGAGCCACCAATCTGTACTCATTGCCATATGAGTGGTCATGTAGTTGGGAAGTGCTACAAACTTCATGGGTATCCACCTGGGCATAAGTACTTCAACAAGGGAAAATCTCCAAGACTTTTTGCTAATGCTGTCATTGCAGATCAAGAGGATGATTCAGATTCAAGAGTTGGTCTTACAAAGGGACAGTATCAACAATTGCTTTCTCTGTTGCAGCAAAAGGACAGTCCAATAATGCCTTCTATGTCCACCAATCCATCCAAGACAGCTTTTTATCCTGTAGCTAATGCAGCAAAGGCCCCTACCATGTCTAGTATATCTATCTCTTGTTCCACTTCTTCTCAAAGACTTTTATTCTTTGCCGAAACACCTTGGATTATCGACACAGGTGCTACAGACCACATGGTCTGCAGCATCTCCCTATTTACTACCATCAATTCAGAAGTATCTTATTCTGTCAAGATACCAAATGGTGATTAAGCACTTGTCACACACGTAGGAACAGTTCATATCACTGGAAAACTTGTTCTAGAAAATGTTTCATGCGTCCCGTCTTTTACATTTAACTTGATTTCTGCTAAAAGACTTGCCCACTCACTTACTTGCTGCCTTATTTTTTTTTTCTGATTGCTGTTTCCTCCAGGACCTTTTGTCTTGGACAACGATTGGGAAGGGTGAAGTGAAGAATGGACTCTATCAATTGCAGCATGCTAAAGTGTCTCCTGAAGCTCTTGTTGACAACTTTTCTAAGTATTTAAATAAAAATATCTTTGTTTCCACTTCCGTACTTGACAATAGTTCTTCCATAGATCTTTGGCATTATAGACTTAGCCATACACCTTTGTCTAGGATATCTTTGATCGATGATCCTATTGTAAGTACTGAAATTACTGACATTAATGAAAATCCTTGCTGCATTTGTCCCATGGCTAAACAACATCACCTTCCTTTTCCTACCAGCACACATATGAGCACCAGAATTTTTCAACTTATTTCTTGTGATATATGGGGGCCTTGTTCTGTTCCTGCACATGATGGATCCAAGTACTTTCTTACTATTGTGGATCATTTCTCTCGAAGTACTTGGGTCTATTTACTAAAAACAAAATCTGAAACTCGCCACTGCATAGAGACTTTTTGTAACCTTGTTGAGAACCAGTTTGATGTCAAAATCAAAATCTTAAGAAGTGATAATGGGGCAGAGTTTAAAATGACAGATTTCTTTTGTAAAAAGGGTATTTTGCATCAAACTAGCTGTGTGGAAACACCACAGCAAAATGCTATTGTTGAACGTAAGCACCAGCACCTTTTAAACATTGCAAGAGCACTTAGGTTCCAAGCTTCACTTCCTATGAAGTTTTGGAATGAATGCATTTTAACTGCTGCTTACATTATCAATAGAATCCCTTCTCCTGTGCTGTCAAATAAAACCCCCTTTGAGTTACTTTTCAATAGAAAACCAACCTATGGTCACATGAAAGTATTTGGTTGCTTGTGTTTTGCTTCAACTATTTCACAAGGCAGAACTAAATTTGATTCCCGAGCTAGAAAATCCGTCTTTCTTGGCTATCCTTTTGGTGTTAAGGGATACAAGTTGTTTGACCTTGATACCAAGACCTTTTTCATCTCACGAGATGTTGTTTTTCATGAAATAGTCTTTCCCTTCCACACCATCACACTTGACAACCTGCCGCCAGAAACTACTAACAACAATAATTTCTGTCAACTTTCTCCTCAACCATTTCCTTCTAATGTTGAGCAGATTAATTCAGATTTTTCTCCTTCTCAATCTTCAAACTTAACACCTTTAGATCCTCCTTCTACTCCTGTCTTCATTAATAGCCCTGTTCAGACTTCTGAGGTAGTTGCTTCCTCTCCTACTTCTGATTTACCTCATACTACAGAAGAAATCACCCAAGAACAATCACCTATCCGCAAGTCAACAAGAGTTAGAAGAGCACCACAGTACCTGCAGGACTTTCATTGTCAACAAGTGCACTTCACTTCTCCAGACCAATCATTGACCAGGCAATTGTCTTCCAATACAGGTACAAATTTTCCTTTAACCAATTCCTTATCATATCATCGTTTATCTCGTAATTATGATGCTTTTTCAACTTCTATTTGCTCTCAAATTGATCCTCAAACATATCATCAAGCTGTTAAGGATCCGGGTTGGTGTGAGGCTATGAAGGCTGAATTGGATGCTCTTGAACTCAATCAGACTTGGGAATTAACTGATCTGCCACCTGGTAAGGAACCAATAAAGTGTAAGTATGTTTACAAGACCAAATTTAATTCAGATGGGACGGTTGAAAGGTTAAAGGCCAGATTAGTGGCCAAGGGCTATACACAACAAGAAGGGATTGACTATCACGAAACTTTTTCTCCAGTAGCCAAAATGGTCACAGTTCGTTGTCTCCTTGCACTTGCTGCCATACATGGTTGGCATTTGCAACAATTTGATGTTAATAACGCTTTCCTTCATGGGGAGCTAGAAGAGGAGATTTATATGTGTAAACCCCCTGGTTATAACAAAGGAAAACCTGAACAAGTGTGCAAACTGCTCAAAAGCTTATATGGCCTTAAGCAGGCATCTCGCCAATGGTACTCCAAATTTTCAGACTCACTTATACACTTTGGTTTTCAACAGTCCAAATCAGATTATAGCTTATTCACTATGATCAAAGAAGATGTTTTTACTGCCTTATTGGTTTATGTGGATGATATTGTGGTTGCTAGTAACTCCATTGATTGTATTAATTCTCTCAAAGTGTTCTTGAATACTGAGTTTAAATATAAGGATCTTGGTGCCCTTCGTTATTTCCTTGGTATTGAAGTGGCAAGATCCATAAAAGGGATTCATTTACGTCAACGGAAGTATACACTTGACATACTAGCAGATTCAGGTACCCTTGGTTCCAAGCCAGCTAAACTTCCCATGGACCAAAATATCAAGCTTAGCAAAGAATCAGGGTGTATTCTTTCTGATCCAAGCATTTATAGAAGACTTGTAGGAAGGTTATTGTATTTAACTATTACAAGACCTGACATTAGCTATTCGGTGCAAGTACTCAGTCAGTTCATATCTAAGCCAACTGATCTTCACCTACGAGCTGCCCACAAAGTACTGAAATATCTAAAAGGTAGTCCTGGCCAGGGTATTTTACTTTCTTCTTCATCCCCTTTGCAATTAAACGGCTACTGTGATTCTGATTGGGCTTCATGTCCAGACACTTGACGCTCTATCACTGGCTTCTGCATTTTCTTGGGCAACTCTCTTATATCTTGGAAATCCAAGAAACAATCAATTGTTTCTCGCTCATCTGCAGAAGCAGAGTATCGGGCAATGGCAACAACTGTTTCTGAGTTTACTTGGATTAAACAATTGTTAAAAGATCTGCACATTTCTCATTCGTCTGCTGTAATTCTTCACTGCGACAATCAAGCAGCTCTGCATATTGCTGCCAATCCAGTATTCCACGAACGTACTAAACATATAGAGGTTGATTGCCATCTCATTAGAGATAAAATTCAGGAAGGTAGTATCATCACAGCTCATGTACCAACTCATTCACAACTGGCCGACATCTTCACTAAGGCTCTCTCTTCTTCTGTTCTTACTACTCTATTCTCCATCTTACCGGGGGGGGGGGGTATTGGATTTCACGTAGATCCCTGACTCAGCTTACATTATGAAGGCTATTTTGGGAATTTTTTTTTTCTGTTAGCTTCTTGTTAATCAGTTTTGTATTTGTCAATTTTCTATTGGTTGAGTTTGTTATGTATAGAAAGGTGAATATTCCTTCTGTCGTGGTCATAGGCTGTATATAAATAGGCTGGTTCCTTTGTATATATTTTAATTCGATTCTTGTGATTACAATGGAGAATTCCCAAGTTCATATATCATTTTCTTTCTTCTCTAACTTTCATATTTAAATTCTTATAGGCGAAGTGGGCACAACCAGTTCACTTGCCCCAAAAATCGGCGCGGTGGGACTTTCCTTGAGAAAATCGGTGAAGACATAGCTAAGGAAACCGCCAAAGATTAGAAAAGGTCTTCGTGTAACTGTCAAACTCACCGTCCAGAATCGTCAAGCCCAGGTCACCGTCGTGCCCTTCGCCATCGCCATCGTAATCAAAGCCCTCAAGGAGCCCAAGTATCACCGCAAGAAAACTAAGAACATTAAGCACAATGGGAATATCTCGCTGGACGATGTCATCGAAATCGCCAAGGTAATGAGTCCAACTCCATGGCCAAGGATTTGAGCGGCACCGTGAAGGAGATTCTCAGCACTTGTGTCTCAGTAGGATGCATTGTGGATGGAAAGGATCCTAAGGACCTGTAGTAGGAAATTTCCGATGAAGATGTGAAAATCTCCTTAGATTGAGGTGATTATTAAATTCCTTTTTTCAAAAAAAATAAAATAAAATTGGAGGAGAATTTTTTACATTAATTTAGTATGAATTATATTTATCAGAGAAATGTGTCATTAGTGGTATTATCATTATATTATTATAATGTACTTTGATCAAGTTTTATTTTGTGCTATCTGCTTAAGAAATTTTGCAGTTATGAGTAACAAACAGAAATGAATGCAGCGAATTATTGAAAATACAGGCTCGAGAATTGCTTTTTGAACGAAAAAAGTTTTAGATTATTTCTAGAACTTCTTTTGTTATGCTTTTATGCATATAAAGAGACATGATGTGTTCCGTCGAACATTTACATTTGGGTTTCTTTGTGACACATCATGAGTACCCATGTACAACCACAAGAACCTTCCAAATCTTTGCTCGGCTCGGCCCTTAACCTCACGAGCTCGACTCGCGCTCGTGGTTAGCCAAGCTCGTGGCTCATTTTCAATGAGCCGAGCCTTGTTAATTTTGGACGAGCTCGGCTCGGCCCACGAGAGTTTTGGCTCGCGAGTTCGTCATTTTTTTCATTTTTTTTAAATAGAGAAAAACACAAATCATTAATGAAAACACTTTTTAAAAAAACAATAAGTGTTAAAAAATACAAATAATTTAATAAAGACACTTATTTATTTATTTATTTATTTATATCATATTGTAATATTTTTTATAAAGTATAAAATATTTATATAATGAAAACGAATTATTTTTTGAAATATATTTACAAAAAATATATTTTTTTGATTTTTTTAAAGTAGATAAAAGATAAACTCTCCTCCTTTATCTGTATTTAGGACCGGCTACATCAATTTTAAGTAGGCGGAGTTAAAAATTACACACGAACAACTTATTGTAACATGTACATTTTTTTTAAAGAAAATTAGATTTAACAATTAAAAAATAAGGAAAATTTGATCAATATAATTAAATTAAATATCATTTACCTGACGACATACAATTTCAGCGTATTTATCTTGTAGTTGAAAATGAGTGTTCTATCAATCTTTCACGCACATTAACGCTTCCAAAATATCTTATTTCAGTCGACTCCTGATATCGGTCAAAATCCTTTTACATGTACTAAAAGCAGACTCCGAAGCAACAGTGCTAATCAGAAGTGTTAACAGATCTTTTACAATTGCAGAAACAATTGGCCAACGTTTTTCATACTTTCTCCATAATTCAATTACTTCTTCTGAACTTTTTTTTAATTATCCTGTCTGATGGCATATTATGATTGAAGTAATCAATTAATTCAGCAGGCATCACATTTTAAGTTGCGATCGATGTTTGATGAGATGCAAATGTTGACGATATGACACTAGATAAATATATTGCAGTTGCATCATATATAAGGGTCCGTTTGATTGCAAAGGTGAAATTTGGGTGAAAAGAAAACGAATTCCATGGAATTCAATTGATGAAAAATTATTTTCCTGAAAATTGTAAATTATTGTATTTGATTGGTATAATTTTTCACGTGGAAAATGTTTAAATTAAAGTGTTTTTTATGTCTGTTTGACTTTGTTTTATATGAAAACTGTCAATTAAAGGGATATAATTTATTAGTATTGAGAATGAAATTTGTTTCCATTGCCAAAACCAAAAAAAAAGAAAAAAAAAGAAAATCATCTATCTTTGAGCGTTCGTTTGACTTTGTTTTACATGGAAATTATCAATTAAAAGAAAATATTTTTTTATAATAAATCTTAGAATTTGTTTCCATTACCAACCAAAAAACAAATAAATAAAAATAAACAAAATGCTACAGTAACATGAAATTCCAATTCTCACCATTGAGAATTGGTTTTCCTTAAAAACTAAGAAAAGATCAATTTTCGAGACAAGAAAGAGAAGGCAATTCCATGAAAATAAAACCCTATCAAACTCCATAAAGTTGGAAAATGGAATTCTATTTCCATTTTCCACGGAAAATTTTGGTGTATCAAACACACCCTAAATGTATTAATGCCCTGAAATAAATTCATTATTTCGATATCATCTTCTTCAATTTCAGCAGAAGGAATAAGTGTATAAGGTACCCGACTAATATTCGCACCCATTCTTTCTGCATATAAATCATACATTTCATATAATGTTTGCTCTAAATTCTTATAGGTGATAGGTGTATCAAGTATTAAGGCTTTATTGATTTGATCAATTACGTATTTAGTTCCCGAAATATTATATCGAGGGTCCATTGCGCATGCTAAAGGAAATAATATAGGTACTATTCCCAATATTTTCTAAACTTTAATTCGATAATAATTATAATTTCACTAAAAATAGGATTATTTTTATAGTTATGAAATGTTCTTGCAATTATATAAAGGCATTCAAATACCATACAACTTGTGGGATAATAAACGTCGGATAAAATTTTTGTGGTTTTATAAAAAGATATCAAAAATCGTTTAACTTTCAAAACTAAAACCCAATCGAATTCATTCAACATACAATCGTTATCACTTCTAACGTGTCTATTATTATAAAAGTCAGTTATTAAATATTCGAAACTTTCACATGACTTTAATAGCAAGTAAGTAGAGTTCCATCTATGTTCTACGTCACTAACAAATATTTTAGCAGTCGTCGTCCCTAGTTCGGTACAAAAATCTCCATATGCTTGTTTTCTATTAGGAGAGATCGTAATATATATTAATGTATTCCTAATCTTTTGAAGTTCATCCTTTATATATTTTAAGTCATCTTGCACAATTAAATTCAAGATATGACACACACAACGAATATGAAACAAATACCACCAAAATCAGGTTGAAGTGTCTTGCACAATTTATCGACGACTACCTTATTAATACTAGCATTATCAAAAGTAAAAGACCGAATTTTAGTCTCGCAATTATATTCTCCAACAATACTGATAATATCATTATATATATTATTAGTACTGTGAGGAAACTCAATAATTCTAAAAGCAATAATTTGTTTATGCATGCACCAAAATGGGTCTACATAGCGTGCGGTTGCAGCTATATATGCTCTTTTATTAATCCCTTTCCATATATCAAAAGTTGAAGATATAACACCCACATAATGTTGCAAATTCATAATTAATTGTTGTTTTGAATTATTGAAATATTGTATTGTATTGTATCGGCACGAAGAGTGTTTCGACTTACTCCAACATACCTTGGTTGCAGATATTATTTCATGAACGAGACGAAGTGTTGGTTGTCTGCAATAGCCAAAGACAACTCAGTGGTAGCAACAAATTTCACCATTCCGATTCAAGTATTGTCCTCTAAATACACCCACGTGGATAGGGGTGAAGTCGTAGAACCGACGTCTGGACTGCCAAATTGTAATTGTTTGACTAGCTGGAAGAAGTCTATGTCTGGCCGCACATACTTTGTAGTGGCGGTTGAGATGGGTGGTACTAATTCCTTTTTATCATGCCAATCTTTGTTGATAGTATGTAAGATTTTGCAAGGACATCGACGACTTTTTCCGTTGAAATCAACTTAAGTGTGATCCCAACATTTTGCTTTTTTTTGCCCTTTCGCTTTTCCCTCACATCTAGGATGTTTAATTCGGCATTTTCGTCCTCATGTTCCGTTTCGGGAACGTTAATATCATTCAAATCAATTGGATTGTAGCTTCCTTGATCGTGAATGTGAACATTTTCAGGTATGAGTACGTCATTTAGATCGACAAATTCATTTGAGAAATGACTTTGCGGCATCCAAGGTGATTTGCCATGTGGCCCACATTCCGTATCGAATAAGCTCTCAACAAATGAGCGTTGATCAATTTGTTTGATTGTTTATGATGAAATCCAAAAATAATTACTAGAAAAATATAAATGTAGTAAGATTGTGAGAATTAAGAATTGGATGAATTGAAATTGTAACTGAATAAACTGTAAAAAATGAATCGATATTGCATATTTTACAGCACAAGAGAGTAAAAACTCGATAATTTATATAATAAAAGAGAGTTGAGAAATGAGAAATAGTGATTGAAAGGAGATAATTGATATAATAATATGAAAAAAAAAGGAATTAATGGATATTTATAGTAGAAGAGAAAAAAAATTTTTAAAAAATAATTCCAGTGACCTTTTGGTCACTGAAAAAGTGACCAAAACGATCACTTTTTTTTTTAAAAAGCGAACGTTTAGGTCACTAGATTCGTGAGCCACGAGCCGAGAGCCGAGCGAGCTCGGCTCGTCTCTCGGCGAGGCCCGCTCGGCTCGCGCTTAGGCTCGTGATTTTGCGAGCCAGAGTCGCTCACGAACCCTATTTCGACGAGTCGAACGGTCGAACAGATCGTCGGTCGCTCGACCCTATTGACATTCCTAAATATACACCATTTCGATATTTAAAGAAATGTATGATGATTGGGGTGGTCACGTGTTGTACTTATAGCCATTCATTAAACATGAAATAGTAAAGACATTAAAAGAAAGACATAAGATAATATTTAGATATGAAATTTGAATAGAATATTATCATTGCAAATGTTCGGAGGACAGTTTTGGATATTAAGTGTGATGACTAATGGAGATTAGAAAGTGGAATTGTCGATATTTTTAAGTAATAAGAGTCGTTGTCACGTGCGTTGCACGAGTTTTGTATTTATTGTATTTTTATCAGCATCAAAATTGTAGATTTTTCAAAACTTGTTGAAGATTTGAAATGTTTGGTGAAGTCCGATCGTTTGGTTCGTTGCCATTAAAAGATTTTATATTACTTCTTTTTTTATATATATTTTCGCCTGCAATTTTTTTTTTAATTTGTTAAACCATTTGGTTTTTTTATTGGTGTTGATGTAAAATGATAGTTACAATTGAGTTCGCTTAAATTTTTGAGATTATACTTTATTCAATTATTTCTTGTTCGATGTTTTAACATTTGAATTTTGCAGAATGGAATACCTTTTAGATGTGGAGTTGAGAAGGGTAATCATTAATATTAGGATTCTCGATTTTAGTCATTATCTTGATTTTTTCCATTTTTGGAAAAAAAAATTCATCTTAAACATTAAGGTAAGAAATGAATATAACATACATTGAATCAAGATCTAATTATTATTAATTAAATAATTAGTATTTTTCTATAATTATATATAAGATATATTCGATTCTTCATCATATTAATGGAATAAAACGGGTCGTCTTGCAATTCAACATAGGGAAAGGATATGGCTTTGTACTATAAATGCAAATAAAAAGAGATAAAAAAAGGAAATGGAAAATAAAACTAAAAAATTATTATAATGTTTTTTAATTAAATTGAAATAATTAAAACTTAAAAATTAACATTATTTAATTAAAATTGAAAAAATTATATTTTATCATAAAATGAAAAGAATTAATTTTTTTAAATCAAATAAATATTTATAATATGAAGAAAAAAGAAATTTTAAAAAAATATATATATATTAAAAACAAAACAAATTAAATAAAAGAAAGTTACAAAAATTAAATAAACAAAATATAAATATTATTTAATTAAAATTGAAAAATTAAGTTATATCTTAAGGAGAAAAGAATTAATAAGAATTTTAAATGAAAAAATTATTTATAATATAAACAAAACAAATTAAAAAAATAAATAAACAAAGAAAAAAAAAATCTCTCTGTAGACGGAGAGATTCTCTACATCCACAGAGAGATTTCCCTCCGTTTTCTTTCTGTCCACACACACTAGGATGGAGATTGATTTTTTTTTTTTCATTTATTTTTTTAATTTGTTTTGTTCGTATTGTAAATATTTTTTCTTGAATTAAAAAATTTCTTTTTACGATAAAAATTATTTTTTAAAATCTTAATTAAATAATATTTATATATTCTTTATTTAATTTTCGTAACTTTCTTTTATTTTATTTTTGTTATATTTTTTTAAAATTGTTTTCTTCATATTATAAATAAATTTTTATTAAATTTAAAATTCTTTTTTTATGATAAAACTTAATTTTTTTAATTTTAGTTATTTCAATTTAATTAAAAAAATTTATAATAACTTTTTTTTGTTTATTTTTGCCTGTAATTTTTTTGTTGTTTAATTTGTTAAATTCACAAAAAAGTTATTATAAAGTTTTTTAATTAAATTGAAATAATGAAAATTTAAAATAAATATTATTTATTTAAAATTAAAAAATCACGTTTTATAATAAAACGAAAATAATTTTAAATTGAACAAGAATTATTTATAATATGAGGGAAAAAGAAATTTTAAAACAAATTTTCAAAAAAAATATAATAAAAACAAAATTAAAGAAAGTTACGAAAATTAAATAAAGAATATATAAATATTATTTAGTTAAAATTGAAAAAATTAAGTTCTATCAAACTAAAAAGAATTTTAAATTGAAAGAAATTATTTATAATATAAACAAAATAAATTAATAAAAAGAAAAAATAAATAAGGAAAAAAATTCTCTCCATAGATGGAGAGAATATTTCTTTCCATATATGGAGACAAATATCTCCATCCATATTGTGTGTGGGATGGACTATGGAGAGTTCCACAGTGGATGAAGAAATCTCTCCATTCTCTCCATCCACGAAGAGAAGATCTCTCCGTGAATGGATAGATTGATTTTTTTTATTTTTATTTTTTAAATTTGTTTTGTTCATATTGTAAATAATATTTTTTGATCTAAAAAAAATTCTTTTTAATTCTTTTCTTTTTACGATAAAACTTAATTTTTTTAAATTTTAATTAAATAATATTTGTATATTCTTTATTTAATTTTCGTAACTTTTTTATTTTGTTTTTATTCTATTTTTTTGAAAATTGTTTTAAAATTTCTTTTTCTTCATATTATAAATAATTTTTTGTTCAATTTAAAATTCTTTTTTTATGATAAAATGTAATTTTTTCAATTTTAGTAATTTAATTTTAGTTATTTCAATTTAATTAAAAAACTTTATAATAACTTTTTTTGTTTCTTTTTATTTATGCCTGTACTTTTTTTGTTGTTTAATTTATTAAATCATTCAGTTTATTTTCTTTATCAGTTAGATTGGATGAGGTGAAGTAGTGTGTGAAAATTGAAAAATATTGTAGTGGAGGTGATGATTGCAGTGAAGTGATGTGTGAAAATAGAAAAATGATTGAAAACAAACGACGTCGTTTTTCTCCCACAATTAAAAGAAAAAAAGCTACAGTGAAACAAAATTGAATAATTTACTGTTGCCTCTATAATACTTCCAGAATTGCCTTTTTTATATAGTAGCGATAAAGCATGGTTGGTTTTTAAGGTTTTGAAAATAAATGGGTGAAAATGAGAGAAATTAAAACTTTGATTTTTAGAATTTGAGATTCATAAAAAAATAATTATAAAAATGTTTTATAAGTATGATATCCTAGGGCTTGTCTGTAGTTGAGACAATATTAATGAAAAAAGTGCATAACGAATTTATGTGTTAACTAATACAATTTAATTTAATTAAAAATATTAATTATGTTTTTATTTTACCTATCTACTTTTATGAGCAATAAATAGGAACATGAACATGGGTGCTTGTTGAACAAACTCCTGAAAAACTAGGGGTGGTGTGGCACCCTCCTATTGGGGGCGCGCCATTGTGGTTGTTTAAGTGGATTTCCCCATGAACATATATCATCTTAATCCCCAAAAAATCAGCACCACATGTTAGATAAGCCACTGTTTGGTCCCATTTTTTGAAAATAAAAATAAGTGAAATAGTATTATTTTTGAAAAATAAGTGGTAAAAAAAGAAGGAATTTTTTTATTTACGTGTAATATTATTTTATAAAAAATTGTGTAGTTGGAAAAGGAGAAAAGAATAAAATATAATGTAATGAAAATTAATGAGCCAAGTAAATGTAATAATTGAAACTCTTTTTAGGTGTGACAGTGACACACATAAATTCAACCGGCAAGCCGCCACTTGCCCACAACATGACAACTGAGCCAATTTAGAAATAAACTTAAAAAAATCTGACCTCACTTTTTTGTATTTCATAAAAAATAATTAATGATTAAGTTTTTTAAGCCACAAAGATAAGATTAACAATTGATGACACAACTATTTTATGATTAATTAATTAGATGGTGCAGCGACTTCTCTTAATATTTATTACATTAATTTTAGTAATCAACAAGTATGTTACATTAGAGCCAAGTATTAGCTCTAAATAACAAACGTACGAAATAATCATGAAAATTCAAATACTCTGTTAACACTATAAAAATTATATTTTAGAGACACGAATATACAAAACTGAAAAGTTGTGAATTTAAATCGACCAAACAAGGACATCTTTGCTACATCTCGTACAGTAAAATGAAAAATTTATATTTATTTTTGATTAAAGCACAAATAAGTCCCGTCATATATGAAAAAAGAAGAAGCGGTTTTCATATAGAATCTGTTTTAGAGTATTTTTTATTCAAAAAATTGATTTTTTGACCGTTATTTCACTACTCCAACCGCTATATTTGACTTTTTCTCTCACAAGTGAACCCCTCTTTTCTGCTAACGGTCAAAAAATCAAATCTCAAAATCACTCACAAATAAGCTCATAAAAACAGGTAAGATGAATGTGTGGTGGAGAGAGTTCCATTAAAATTTTAAAAGATTGAAAGCATTTTTATAACTAAAAGTAAGTTATGTCAAGACAATTTACTTGTAAAATTTTGCTTAAAAGCCAAACCGACCAAAAATTAAGAAAAATGAAAGTAGGAGAAGAGAGCCCGTTAATGACAAAAAGTGGGTCCATGCAAACGAAGAAATCCGAATTAATTTTATTTGGGCGGCTAATTATTACATTTATTAAATTCATCCCCTAATCATCATAAATACCAATCCTCTTATCACTACACAGTATTGAGTATACCAGCTTCAGCCCTACAACTTCTTCTCTATATTCTTCACACTTCCCTCACCCCACGAATGACGAAAGACGTCGAATCTCATGTGGAGCCAGCGGAGGAATACTCCGCCAAGGACTACCATGATCCGCCACCGGCGCCTCTCATTGATTTTGATGAGCTGAGCAGCTGGTCGTTTTACAGAGCACTTATTGCTGAGTTCGTTGCCACTTTGCTGTTCCTTTACGTCACAGTTTTGACCGTTATAGGCTACAAAAGCCAGATTGACCCAGCTCACGGCGGCGACGACTGCGGCGGCGTTGGGATTCTTGGCATTGCATGGGCTTTCGGCGGCATGATTTTCATTCTTGTCTACTGCACCGCCGGTATCTCTGGTCAGTTTTACAGGTTTCAGCCAGCTTTTCCTTGATTGGTACCTGCACCATAATAAGTAAATTACTTGTGAAAATAAGTAACTTTTTCATATTGTGACAGGAGGACATATTAACCCAGCAGTGACATTCGGGCTGTTCTTGGGAAGAAAGGTGTCACTGATCAGAGCAGTGCTTTACATGGTAGCACAATGTTTGGGTGCAATCTGTGGTGTGGGATTGGTGAAAGCATTCCAAAAATCGTACTATCATAAGTATGGTGGTGGAGCAAATGAACTTGCTCCAGGGTACAACAAAGGGGTTGGTTTGGGTGCTGAAATTATTGGCACCTTTGTTTTGGTCTACACCGTTTTCTCAGCCACTGATCCTAAGAGGAATGCCAGAGACTCCCATGTCCCTGTAAGCACTTTTTTTCTCTGCTAACGCACCCACACCCCCAAGTCTTATTATCCCAAGGGAGGAGTTCTCCTCGGAATAACAACCCCTTGATTGGATGTTTTAAATTTGTTTTTTGGGCAAAATCCAATGAAGTTTTGCCATTTGACAACCTGTAACTCCTCTGGCAAATTTGTTGTACATATAACATGGTTCATTCTCCACAGAATCATTTTTTTGCCACTAATCTGTCGTACTAAAGGTGTCATAAAATCGCGTGGGGTTCATCAGGGTCCTAAATTAATTTGTACACGGGTCAACGGGCAATAATAAGTTCTTGACCCAAAGTCCATCAATGAACTTGAATTTATAGAAAATTTTGGATTATATCCTTGCAAATATTGATTTAATCTGATACATATGAAGGTCTTGGCTCCACTTCCCATCGGATTTGCTGTGTTCATGGTTCACCTTGCCACCATCCCCATCACCGGAACTGGCATCAACCCTGCTAGGAGCTTTGGAGCTGCTGTCATCTACAACGAAGACAAGCCCTGGGATGACCATGTATGCCTCCCTTTTACCTCTTTTTTACTGATTTTACACGCACAATAAGTTG
>NW_019227643.1:164549-178422 GCF_002742605.1 Olea europaea var. sylvestris | reverse complement strand
ACCACCCCCCCCCCCCCCCCCCCTTTTTTTTAAATTGTAATTATTTTTATAGAATTTAATGACATAATTCATAAAAGCTAGTCAAGTCCCCAATTTATCTTTTTAGTTTTTGGACAAGGGTATCTCAATTTGATACAAAAACAAGTAGGAGGTCCCGAGTTCAAGTTGCACTTCCACTCATTTATAAAAATATGCACGTCTCATGTCTGCGCATGAGGACATGTGTTCAAGACGTAATTTAACACATTCCTCTCCCGTTAACACATTAAGCCCCTGTTTGATAGGGATTAAAATCAGATTTATAATAGATTTTGATAAAAGTTGATGAAATGTGTACTTGAAAAGTTGTGGGTCCCCTAAAATATGTTGTTAGAATTAATTATTAAATTTGACTTAGATTAAAATCTGAATTTTAATTTTTACCAAACATGGACTAAGCTTTTAAACGAGTTATTAAAAACGAAGATAGTACTAATATATTTGTTAATATTCAGTGGATTTTTTGGGTTGGACCATTCGTTGGAGCTCTAATTGCTGCAATCTACCACCAATACATCCTAAGGGCAGGAGCCATCAAGGCACTGGGTTCTTTCAGGAGCAACGCTTAAGACAATTGTGCATTTGTTTGATGATTCATTCTCACAAGTACACGAAAGTGGAGAGGACCTTGAAAACTGCACATGAATTCCCTGTGGATATAGGGTTTCTTTAATTTTTATTCCCATCATTTCCCTTTTCCTCTTGTTTTGGATGTATTTAAGTTGTGTTGTATCTTCTCCCTTTTTCTCTCCTTTTAGGTGCTGCTCTATCTATGATGTAACTCTTCGTAAATAAGTATAATGGTTTGTGCTCCCTTCTCTCTCCCTCTCCCTCTCCCCCTTGATTATGTAATAGCCTGATTGAAAACGTCGTTGGTTGCACATCAGGGTGTAAATTTGCCTAGGAAAAAGCTCGAACCAGCCTGACTCGAGGCTGGGGACGAGCCCCATTCAGGAGCCAGCAGTGGCCCGAGTCAATCGGCTCCTATCACAGGCCATTTTTGACTTGAAATGAGCTGACCCTTAAAAAGAAAAAGAAGAAGGCTATAGGTAACTGTGTTGAAAAAAAAAATAAAAATTACATGAGTCGACTCGGCTTGATAAAGCTCGACTTGAGGGATGAGCCTAGATTTTTTTGGCTCGGGCTAAAAAAAGTTCGAACCATTTTTACTTGAGCTAAGCCTGAACCTCAAGTTTCGGCTCGAATTCTTGACATCCCTCTTAATTTCATGAAAGTAAATAAAGGGTAATGTAGAAATATCGAAAAAAGGACTAACCCCTTTGGAATCCACTCGAACCGAAGCTTTGTAAGCTTTTGTTAAGTTAAAGCTAAGACAAGATATAAAATAGAATCTCATTGTTCGAGCTGCTGGAAGCAGTCCGAGTCACCACTTGGACAACTGACTGATTGTTTTTCCAATGAATGGTTCTGCTCCTGTATTTTTCCCACACTTACGTAAGATTTAGATGTGATAAAGAGAGATGGCCTATCAATTCGTAAAACATAGTGTAGCTAAAAAGTCTACCTTTCCAGCTCATTTGTTCCCAAGATTATGGTTTCATTCCTAGAATATGCTTATACTCAACTTGTATATCATATCACCAAGTGTAATTAAACGACTCTAATTTTAAAAAAAAAAAGACCAAGAGGAAAGTGGCTTCTTCAAATTGTGATAATATGTATATTTAAACAATTTTTTAACTTTTTTGAACAATCATTAAACCTTTGTAGAATAAGACGTTGTTAGGTCAATAATGCTTCGTTATATGCTTTTTTAATCTAATGTCCTAATCATTCTTAGCGATTGATTAGCTAATCCACCTTATCTTGTCCATAGGTTTGACTTTCTAGTATTTTCTCTATTTTCGAAATAAATTATCTTAATGAAAATTGACAAGGATGTACAAAGCGATAAGGTGCCCATTATTGTCAACTCTTGGGCCCAGAAATTCGTATATAACTTAGCGATTTAGTAAAAACTTTCTCAATTCCTTTATCAACTCATTTATATATCGGATTCCATGCATTCCACGATTGAATTTTATTTAAATAAACCTAGCTAGAAGAATAATGCTCATTTGTAAAGTAACATGATGGTTTTCGAGATGGATGAAGAATAAGCCGACTCCTATAGCTTACAATAAAGATACGTTTGATCGCAAGCATATAATTTGTATCGAAAGAAAATAAATTCTAGGCAATCAATTGCCTAGAACTTATTTGCGTGAAAATCGTCAATTAAATGTATTTGATTGATTTTATTTTTTAACCTAAATATATTTTACTTGTCCGATTTTTATTGGTGGATAGATGAGAGAGAGTTGATATATAAGAAAGAGAAAGAGAGAATGAATTCAGTGGAAAATAAAATTATATTCTCCCTAAAGAAAACATTTTCCTTGATTTTGAGAAAAAATAGTCACATGACCAAAAGTAGGACAATGTTTTCGATGAAAAAAATGTCAGTCAAATAATATAAAAGTAGAAATTTGGGTGAAAAAAACATATTTTTCATGAAAAAATATTAACAATCAAATTCACCGTAACATTTATTGCCATGGGAATTTATTGCAGTATAATAAATAAATATTTTTTCTTCTCTGTGCGATCTAAATGGAACCATAGAAAACTAATTCATTTTATCGCTTGACGTCATGGCTCTATTAACGTCATCATAGCATAAGGACAGAATTCAATTTCCAAATCAAAGGGGCCTTTTTTTCTTATCTAATTTTCCCTTTTTTTTTTTTTTTGTGTTGCAATAATGTTAGTTTCATACATTGATTTTTCATTGTTCAAAATAAAAGGGCTTTTGTTCATTTTAATTGACACCACCTAGTGACTAGTCCCTTTCCTTTGAATGGTGGGTTTTGTTTGACGGGCCGTCCAGTACGCTAAATTGGCGCCCTCCTATTGGGGCGGGCTCAATAGGAGGGTGCCAATTAAGCCCCCCGTTTGGACAAGGCCAACGTGGCCCTGTCCAAACGCCCTGTCCAAACAGTTTTATTGTTGGATGATCGCGCTTGACATAGAAACTCAACATTTGTGGTGCTACATCAACAATCAAATAAATCTTACTATAATAGATTTTTGCCTCTTGAAACTCTTGTCCACCACCAAGTCGTTCACCTGCTATCGTGAGGGCCACAACTTCATCTACACTGTCGAGGATGGGTTCCAAAAATTTCAGTTCATTCAAAATCCATAATATAAATTTACACAATTATGAATTCATATAGATTTAATTCAATAATACACAATGTAATGGAGTAATGGGATATAGCCTCAATCAGGTTGACAAGCAGAATGTCAAGGTTTTTTCTTCAAATTTATTATATAGAGGGTAATATATTATTGATGATGGAAACGTGTCACTATCATTTTTCCTAACTTTAGTAGCGTGACAATAATAATTGATTCTATTCGAACTGGCACACAGTTAGTAGAAGTTTGAGATGCAGTGTACATTTTTAAAAGGTATGGACTTCCGACACAAATTTTCCTTGTTCTTATTGATTAATATTGGTTTGGTAGGGATTTTGATAATTGATTTTTTGACCGTTAGAGTTAAAGTGGATCCTACCATTGAGAGAAGAATTCAAAAATAACGATTGAAATAGTGAAATAAAGGTTAAAAAATTGATTTTAATTGGTTTAAAATCTGTACCAAAGAAGCACTAAAGGTTAAAAGTCAATTTGTCATTTTTAAAAATTGGTCAAATTATAATCAAAAGCTTGCCTTTAGGTCAACTAATGAGTTTTTGGAAGAAAACTATCCAAAGGTCCTTCTACTTCACGTTTGAAAGGTTTGGGATATTTGCTACAATTTAAAGGTTATGGACTTATCTGCACTAATTTGTAATGTTTGGGCATCCGCGCTAAATTTCCCTTATTTTTACCATTTAACTAAATAATTATAATCAAGTTAAAATTCAAATTGTTTCGTAATTTTTCTGTGATAGAAGAAAATATTACAATTTTTTATGATAGCTAATTAGCTATTATCATTTGTGGATCCAGGATTGAAGGTCAGTTAAGGTGACCATTGACTGTCGATCGTAATAGTAAGGTTGTTCATTAATATTTTTTATACTAAAAGCATCTTTAAGAGATTATTTTTAAAAGCATATTCTATCATTTAGAGAACATTTATAAATTTGGAGAATTAAAATTTTTGAAGCACTCCAACAAATTCTTTGTATTTAACATTTAACTCCCAAAAAATATTTATTATTTTTCTCTATTTTTTATTTTAACTAAATTTTCTCTAAATTATTTTATTATTTTCCAATATTGAAAATTGAGATATTTTAAATGCATTTAGTTATAGAGAATGAGTTTGGCTCTCCAAATCTAGAGAGCCAAACCCGTTCTCTGAATTAAAATATTAATTTAAGGAGTCTTTTGCAGCGTGATTTTAAAGGTTGACTTTTTAAAATAGAGATCATCTCATATTTAAATAGTGTCTTGGAGATAGGGCCGTCAATGGATTAAATTTTGATTCGAATATAATGAAGTTAATGGGAGATGAATTTAGAGTTTCAATCTCAATATGATAATCTGTTAACTAAATAAATCATATATGGATATATGTCAGTTCGATCTAGGGTTGGCTCGGCTCGGCCCTTAATGCCACGAGCTTGGCTCGTGCTCATGGCGAGCCGAGCTTGTGGCTCGTTTTCAACGAGCTGAGCTCGGGCTCGGCTCGTTGAAATTGGGCGAGCTCGGCTCGTGGGCTCGCCTACTTTTTTTTTTTTTTAAATAAAGAATAGAGCTTTAAAAATAAAAAGTGTTAAAAAAATAAAAAGTGTTAAAAAATACAAATAATTTAACGAAAACAAATTTTTATTTTTTTTATTTATATCATATTGTAATTTGTAATACTTTTTATAAAGTATAAAATATTTATATAATGAAAACGAATTATTTTTTGAAATACATTTACAAAAAATATATTTTTTTGATTTCTTTTTAAAGTGAATAAATAATAGAGTTTTAAAAATAAAAAATGTTAAAAAATACAAATAATTTAATGAAAACAAGTTTTTATTTATTTTTATTTATATCATATTGTAATTTGTAATACTTTTTATAAATTATAAAATATTTATATAATGAAAACGAATTATTTTTTGAAATACATTTACAAAAAATATATATTTTTTATTTCTTTTTAAAGTAAATAAAATGTAAACCCTCATCCTTTATCCGGGTTTGGGACCGGCTACATCAATTTTAAGTAGGCGGAGTTAAAAATTGTACACGAATAATTTATTGTAATGTGTACAATTTTTTAAAGAAAATTAAATTTAAAGATTAAAAAATAAAAAAATTTGATTAATATAATTAAATCAAATATCACTTACCTGACGACATGTAATTTCAGCGTATTTATCTTATAGTCGAAAATGAGCGTCCTGCAATTCTTCACACACATTAACGCTTCCAAAATATTTTCTTTCAGTCGGCTCCTGACATCGGTCAAACCCTTTTACCTGCACTAAAAGCAGACTCCGAAGCAACAGTGCTAACTGGAGGTGTCAATAGATCTTTCGTAATTGCAGAAATAATTGACCAACTTCTTTTATACTTTCGCCAAAACTCAATTGCTTCTTCTGAAAATTTTTTAATTGTTCTGTCTGTTGACATATTATGATTGAAATAATCAATTAATTCGACAGGCATCGCATTGTGAGTTTCGGCCGATGTTTGATGAGATGCAGATGTAGACGACATGGCACTAGATGAACACATTGCAGTTGCATCATATCTAAATGTATTAATGCCCTGAAATAAATTCATTATTTTCGCAGCATCTTCTTCAATTTCACCAGAAGGAGTAGGTGCAGCAGAGGGTACCCGACTAACATTCGCACCCATTCTTTCCGCATATAAATCATACATTCCACATAATGTTTGCTCTAAATTCTTATAGGTGATAGGTGTATCAAGTATTAGAATTTTATTGATTTGATCAATTACGTATTTAGTTCCTGAAATATTATATCGGGGGTCCATTGCATATGCTAAAGGAAATAACATAGACAGTTCTTCCAAATATTTTCTAAACTTTAATTCCATAGAAATTAAAATTTCATTAAAAGCAAGATCATTTTTATATTTATGGAATGTTCTTGCAATTATATAAAGGCGTTCAAGCACCATACAGCTTGTGGGATAATAAACGCCAGATAAATTCTTTGTGGTCTCATAAAAAGATGTCAAAAATCGTTTAACTTTCAAAACTAAAATCCAATCGGATTCATTTAACATACCATCGTCATCACTTCTAATACGTGTATTGTTATAAAAGTCAGTTATTATATTTTCGAAACTTTCACATGATTTTAATAGCAAGTATGTAGAGTTCCATCTATGACCTACGTCGCTAACAATATATTTTAGCAGTCATCACCCCTAGTTCAGCACAAAAATCTTCAAATGCTTGTTTTCTACTAGAAGAGATCGTAATATATACTAATGCATTCCTAATCCTTTGAAATCCATCCTTTATATATTTTAAATCATCTTACACAATTAAATTCAAGATATGACACACACAACGAATATGAAACAAATACCCACCAAAATCAGGTTGAAGTGTCCTACACAATTTATCGACGACTACCTTATCAACACTAGCATTATCAAAAGTAAAAGATCAAATTTTAGTCTCACAATGATATTATCTAACAGTACTGATAATAGTATTATGTATATTATTAGCATTGTGAGGAAATTCAATAATGTTAAAAGCAATAATTTTCTTATACATGCACCAAAGTGGGTCTATATAGTGTGCGGTTGCAGCTATATATATGCTCTTTTATTAACCCCTTCCCATATATCAGAAGTTAAGGATATAACACCTCCATATTGTTGCAAATCCATAATTAATTGTTGTTTTGAATTATTGAAATAATTTATTGTATCGGCACGAAGAGCGTTTCGACTTACCCCAACGTACCTCGATTATAGATATTCTTTCACGAACGAGAAGAAGTGTTGGTTGTCTGCAATAGCCAGAGGCAACTCAGTGGCGGCAACAAATTTCACCATTCCGGTTCGAGTATCGTCCTCCAAATACACTCACGTGGATAGGGGTAAAGTTGTAGAACTGGTGCCTGGACTGCCAAATTGCAATTGTGTTTGACCAATTGGAAGAAGTCCATGTCTGGCTGCACATGATTTGTAGTGGCGGTTGAGATGAGTGGTACCAATTCCTTTTTGCAATGCCAATCTTTGTTGGCAGTATTTACATACTGCTTTAGATTCTGCAAGGCCATCACGACTTTTCTCGTTGAAATCAACTTAAAGTGATCCCAACATTTTGCTTTTTTTTAGCCTTTCGCTTTCCCCTTGCATCTGGGATATTTAATTGCTGATATTCAACTTCATGTTCCACTTCGGAAACGTTAATATCATCTAAATTAATTGGATTGTGGCTTCCCTGACCGTGAATGTGAACATCTTCAGGTATTGATATGTCATTTAGACCGGCAAATTCATTTGGAAATTGACTTTGCGGCGTCCTAGGCGATTCTCTATGATGTGGCTCACATCCTGTATCAAACAAGCTCTCAACAAATGAATGTTGATCCATTTCTGTGATTGTTTATGATGAAATCTTGACTAGATGAATATAAATGTAGTGAGATTGTGAGAATTGAGAATTGGATGAATTGAAATTGTAACTAATAAACTGTAAAAATTGAATTAATTTTGTATATTTTGCGCCACAAGAGAGTAAAAACTCGATAATTGATATAATAAAAGAGAGTTGAGAGGATTGTAATCTTGGAAGAGCAATGGATATGAAAAAAAATCTTTGGGAGAAGGGGATATTTATAGTAGAAAAAGGAGCGGGGGAAATAAAAAAAATAAAAGAAAATTCAGTGACCAAACGATCACTGAACTCACTGAATAAAAGTTCAGCGACCGTTCTGGTCACTGAATTTTCATTGAAAAGTGACCAAAACGGTCACTTTTGTGACTGTTTTGGTCACTGGCTGGACGAGCCGCCCACGAGCGGCTCGTCGCTCGCCTCCCGGCGAGGCCCGCTCGACTCGTGAGCAGCCCATGAGCCTCTTTTCCCCGAGCTGAGTAGGTGAGCAGCTAGCCGGCTCGACCCAATTGACATCCCTAGTTCGATCTGATAACAACTCTTGCGCACTCTTTCAAGGGTGGCTGCTTCTAGGCAAACCTCCTGTCTCTGCACCCCTATTTCTTTTTCTTTTCCACAGGGATTAGGAGATTGGATCTAGCCGTAAAAAGAATACTTGGTATCGATAGATAGATCTATTGAGAAATGGATATTGATTTGGTTTCAAGATCTATGAACCCAAATCTTTGGGGTTGCTTTTTCCAATAAACGTTGGTTACATTTCTTGCCCCTATCTGTCGCGGATACCTTTGTCGTCTCTTCTATCTATGGCCTTTATGCTGTATCATTTTCATTTTTGGTAAATTTACCAAGGGGTATAGTCATAGTGATCCTCCCAAAGCATTTCGTTGATTACTAAGCCCTTCCTTGTCTCTGGGTGCCTAGGTATCAGCAGACCGAGGCTTGTACATTCAAGAATGAGCGAGCTTGGCCTTCCTTAAGGAACGAGGGTTCCTCGAACAATGTAATATTTTACACCGGGTAAATCCTTAACCCTTCCCTTTCTCAACGCATTTATTTAGACAAAGACTCCGTTTTTTTCTCTTTACTTGTTCAAGGATCATTTCATGCATTATGTTAGGTATCAAGGAAAATCAATTCTGGCTTCCCGATCCGATTTATTATAATAATATATTATATTTTTTATATTATCACATAATTTATGACACAAAATTTTCCATTTTGAAAATTGTATTATACTTTTCACGTAATTTTTAAATAATATTATATAAAGTATAATATTTTTATTTCAAAATTTTGAAGAGATTTAATTTTTAATTAATTAAAATAAGATAAAAATAATAATTAATTTATTGATTAGATTTACTATAGTAATTTGTTTTATAACATAAAAAACTAACAATTAATAAGTCCAAAATAATTTACCTTTGTTCCAATTGATATTGTTTGTAATTAAAATCTTATTGAGATCCTGATTTTTAATGAAAATAATAAAGTAAATTAATAAACACTTAGAATTGACAAATGATTATGATTAGTATTCCACATTTAAAGATCATTAAATTATTAGAAGATGATAATCCTTTAAAAAACTAGTATATCACATTGGAATATCACAAAAAAATTCCAAGAGGAGTCTCCTAATATAAGAGTTAAAAGGAGCATCACTTGTAGAGGTGGGCGCTTTAGAATCGAACCGAACCGAACCGAACCAAAATTTTCGGGTATCTAATAAATGGAACCATCGGGTCTAAATATAATTATGGAATCGTTTGAGTTCGGTTCAGTTCGGTTCGATTCGATTCCATACTATAATTAATTTTTTTTAACATTTATAACAACATTATATAAATACAATTAATAACACATTCAATGATTTTGGAATGTAGGGACCAGTAGACTATCTTGTTCGAATGATTGCTACGGTCAAAGTTTCGATCGACGGAGGTCACAATTTCGATCAGAGGTCACAGTGTCGGCCAACGATTATATAGGTTTTGGAATGTCAGCGAGGCTGTGAGAGTTGATATAGCATTATGCACTTTAGTGTAGGTGTTTAGGGTTATTTAGTGAGTTGGATCTTATTGGGCTAAGAAATGAAACAATAAAATGGGTAATTGTGCCAAAAATTAAAAAATTAGAAATGAAACAAATTATTAGGTCAAAAATTTAGATTTAGAAATTGTTAATTTGTTTAGAAAAAAATTAAAATTAAAATAATTTGATTTATTCAATATAAAAAAATTAGAAAGATTCGGTTCTTATTCGGTTCTTGGTCTAGAATCGAGAATCGAACCGTACCCATCGGTTCTCAATTCAGATATCCGTTCGGGTATTTAATTTGATAAGAATCGTCGGGTTCGATTCGGTTTGGTCGGTTCGGTTGGGGAGATTTGCCCAACCCTAATCACTTAGATAAAAAAATTGATTTGCGCCTTCTAATATAACAAGTGAGCCTATCAATATAGTTCAAATATTTTTTAAACTAAATAAGTAATTTAAATATTGTTGAAGCTACGATTTTCAATGAAGAAAATAAATAAAATTTTTATTTTTAAAATTTTTCAAATTTGGATCGGATATCCTTTAAGCATAGCTAATCGGATATGAATTTAAAATTCAAATATATGTGAGATTATTGGATCGAATAATTATTCTTTACTGATCGAATCAAATTTGAGCAGATCCGATCCATTTATAGTCCTACTTGGAGATGCTCTAATGATGCTATTAAACCAAACGATCCCAATGCGAAGGGGTTGACCTTGTAATTTCTGATATCATATTAACTATTAATTGTTAAATTATTAAATTAAGTTACTCGTCCATCATTTTAAGTTACCCACGAACTCACAAATTCCCCAATTTTCATAAATCATCACAATTCACATAATAAATCTCTAATCAAATAATCAATACATAAAATAGGGATAATTGCAACAAAAGTTTCAAACCTTTGAAACACTATCAACTTTCCTCAACTCTTTCAATCATTGTAGTTGTCACTCCTAACCTTTCAAACCGTTGTATATGAAGCTCTTTTGGATGGCTTTCATCCAAAATTTCATTAGTTGACCCACAAAATAATTTTGACCATATTTTAACAATTTTAAAGGATAGAATGGTAACTTTTCATTTTCCTATTATAAACTATGAAAATATTAAAATTTAAAATTAAATAAAAAAGAAAGAGAAGGAAAAATAAACCGAACTTCTTCCCCAACCCACCACGCACTAGCTGTCCCAAATAAATCCATTTGGCACCACGACGTTCTTCTTCTTTGTCCCTCCATCTTCGCCACCACATGTCGCCAACATGGCTGTGGACTCGTCGTTATTTTTCTATCCTCCATCTCAAATTCTAATCAAACTAGAATAACATCATCCCACCATCGCCGCGTAAATCGCTACCACTACCTCCTCAAACCCATTACAAAATTTCCTTACCCAGAATCTACCAATCTGCATAATGAAAAAAAAAAAAAAATCATATGAATGTGTTCATGGAAATGGATACAAGAAATAATTGCATTAATGAAGTAGCATAACTTTAGAAATAACAGTCCACTTCCCCCCCTCTTTTTTCCTTTTGGCAGCAAGTCGCTTAACCCTTTTTTCCCCTGCTAGCAGCAATCTGCTTCACATCCATTTTTTTTCCCCTTTTGGCAGCAATCTATTTCACATCCATTTTCCCCTCTTATGCAAAGGCAAAGTGGAGAATGTTGGATGAATTTTGTGAATAGCGAGGCCGAAATAAGTATAATGATGATGACAAAGTCGAGGCAAGAGTTGGACTCTTTGTCCTTAAGTCGAATTTGCCCCGCAACGGTGCCTACGGATTTCGGCAATCAACTCCCAAGATACAACGGCTACACTTGTGTTTGTAGCACTCCAAAACACAAGTACAACGAACCAAATTTAGGCTTGTGTACTCCAAGGATGAAATGAAGGAAAATCAAAATAAACGAAATGATTTTGATTTTGGATAGAAGAGAGGATGAGAGATGTTTTGCATATCAAATTTTTTGTGGAATAGGACACCCAAAGGGTTCTATTTATAGACCATGAAAGGGTGTGGACGAAATGGTTGAGGCCAAACCATGCACCCTTTCTAAACAATGCACCTTTATGAAAAGGTCGATCCCCGTTTGTGCGCCCTGAAGCGGCGAAGTGACAAACAATTTTGCCTAAACAGATTGAGTCGAGCTTTTGAGTATTTGGCCGAAATCGATACGAACTTTAATCGATTTTCAATTCTCAATTTATTTAACTAATATCCAACAGAGAATCTACACATTCACAGATAAATGTAAAAATTTTTAAGTTCAATTAGTTAAATGGGTAGTGCTAACTAGAAATGATGATTTGCGGGTTGAATTAGTGAAAGGGTTTTTGCTTCCAGGTTAAGCGATCGTTACGGGTTTTGTCATATGCAGTGGTGGTGGCAATTGGTGCGGGGATGGTGGTTTGATGTGGTGGTACTGGTGGGGCAATGGTTGTTCGATCGGCATTGGGAAAGTGCTTCTCTTGTTTGATTATAAGCAATTAACTAATTCGTGCATATCATCATAGGCGATTTTCGCCTAAGCATAGATGAAATAAGAAGGAGAAGCTAACATTATTCAATCAAGTATTGATTCGAACTAACATATGGAGAGAAGGCCATTCCTTCTTCCTTATAGCAGGGAAGAGGTGATAAGCTAATTAATGGACTAACGATCTAGGGGAGTTGACATGATAGATGCACTTCATATGAAGTAAACGAAGGCTATCCCACAGTCCTCTTAAGTACACCTCTATTAGCAATTAAGAATTATAATTTTGTCGACAACGGCTATGAAAATCATAGACAATTTTATATCTCTGTTTTTTAAATTACAATCCCTATCAAACTACAAATGATCCATTCATAGTGACAAAAAGAAAGTTCAACATAGGGGTGAATAAGATTCGGTTTGAACAATTTGAGACAAATTTTAAACCAAACTACTTATTCCAAACCAAACCAAACCACTTCAATAGTTCAATTTCTAAACCAATCCAAACTACTTTTTTTTCTTCTTTTTTTTCCGGTTTAGTTCGGTTTAAAACCACGTTTTAACAAAGAAAAAAAATTAACATATATCAAATAAGTTAAATCATAAATATTTGTTTAAAATTTTACGTTAAAACATAAATTGTATCATTAAAAAAAAATTACAAATCAAAGTTATATAATTATAATCATTATAATGCAACATCATATAGATATTTTAAACTCTTAGTTGATAGTAATGGGATCCATCTGCAACTGTAATACACGGTTCATATCTGCAATTATAATACATGATTCATTATCTTCATAAATATATAAATATAGTACATACATTCATTGATTACAATTAACTGACATAAAATAACTAATTAAAGAAAATGAATAAAAAAATTCTAATAAAATAATACCTAGCTATTGTGACTTTTATGAATCATCCAATGTTTCTAGTCCATCTAAATATAGGCGAATTACTTTAGAGAGCCCGACAATTATTAGAACAAAATAATATAACTACCAGTAAAAACATAGATCATAATTACCAAAAAATAAAAGAATTTGGATAACCTAACCGGAGTTTAGGCAAAATTTGAGAAAATTATTAGTAGAAGAAAATGAAATGTGCTAGTTTGAATTAAAATCTAAATTTAATTGTGTGCTCAATTATGATGAAGGATCGATGAATATGGTTTAATAGCAGTTGTCCAACACTTTACTCAATTTGAGAATTTTACATTCACAGTTGTGAGGGCTAATGGATATTTGAATAAGATTTAATTAATTAATTGAGATTTATAATTGTCGAATTAAGTTTAATTAAATTATGTCTAATAAGGAAGTATCTTTTTAATTGAATTGCGTTAAGTTTAATTGGCTTAAATAAAATTTAGACTAATTTATTTTCACTTATTTTCTGTTTGTTTTGGTAAACATAGGCAATTTGAAACGGTTTGCAAAGATTAAATCAAATAATTTCGAAACGGTTTGGTTCTGTTCAAAACTAAAACGTTGATGGATCCATGTGGAATCAAACCAATGGTTTCAGAAAAATGGTTTCGATTCGATTTTACAATTTGGTAATTTCATTGTTCAGCCCTAGTTCAACATGATTATATGTGTTCTATTCTTGTGACTTGGAAGGTTCACTCCCCCCCCCCCCCCCCCCCCCACCACCTCTA
>NW_019227643.1:141973-164417 GCF_002742605.1 Olea europaea var. sylvestris | reverse complement strand
CCCCTCAAATTTCTTGTCACTTAGACGTGTGTAACTTGTGAAATATTTATGAGCCATTTGGAAAATTAATGAACTCACACTCAGCGCACTCAAATTGAATCCCAATGAAAAAAGAAGAAGAAGAAATTAATAGCATCATATTTTTCTGGGTTAAGAATAGAAATGCATTGATTTATTGTACGCATGCGTTAGAGCATTTGCAATAATGTGGAAAACAGGTGACAGGGACGAGGCTGTCACAGGCCCAATTAATTAGGACTTGCGTAAACGTAATTACCATCATCAAAAGTACATGTCATAACCCTTTGCTGCCCCGTTAAGCTAAGCAAACACACTACTAATTTTTTGTTGCTTTCCCTATGTGAAGGATCATTAGTGAGAATCAATCATGATGATGGTGCATGGACATATTCGATACGTTACATTAAATTTATCTAGTTTATGCTTAGTTCAACTATAAAATTTGATTTTTATCTAAATCAAACAAGGGCCTAATTTAACATACCAATCATGACGTTTTTTAAAACATCAACTTGATCCTTTACTCGTCTCTACTCGATCGAATCAGTTTGTACAAACCATGTGCGCATATATAATTTATTCTTGTTCTCTGGTCTTCTCTATTATTCTTTTACTCAAGGATTTACATGACCTCATATTTTGTTAATTATTTGATGTTCATCAACTCCCTTCCTTTGAAGCCACCTCATAGACAAAGATTCAAATTCAAGCAAACAAGCCACATTACAACCTATAAAAGCAAGCCCATGTCTGCACACCTGTATTCACGCTCGAAACCTTAGCTCCCCCAAAATGACTAATTTGGTACTCTTTGTCATTCTTTCATTGGTCTCCATTTCTAGAGCTGAGGATCGAGCTCACGGGCTCAAGAATGAGAGTCCCATGGCCCTCTCTCCACAAGCATACGCATTTTTCCACCCTCAGAACACGCAACCGCCGAGCTCGAACCCCCCGTGTCATTCATCAGATTGCTCGTCACTGGTTGTGTCTGCAACGGTGAAATCTACTCCGGCGCATGAAAGCGTAGCATCAGGAGGGAATCGATTAGAAACCAGTTGTCTTGCTGGGATTCCATTCAGTTTTTGGTTCACAAGTCTCGTAATTTTACTATGTTGTGGACATCCTAACTTGCACCGAGCTAATCCTGAGCAGCCAGAGGCATGGAATGTCTGTAGTAACTAATCATCTTCTTGCTCACTTTATTTGGTTTGAATTATTAGATTGTATTTATGGAATTAATCATCCATCTACTTTTGGTCCATTCAATTATGACACTATAGCAGTGGGAACACTGTCATTATATAATGTAAATTTATGGATGTTTACTTTAAAAAAGAAACAGTTTGTAGTAATACTGTTTCGCGCGGGTAGTCGCTAACAATTAAAAAGGGATCAGACGATTGTGTAAGTGACAAACCTCTTGAGACAAAGTCCCAAAAAGGGGTGTTTTATTGATAATGACTTTACAATTGGAACTTAAATAGAAATGCCTCCAAGGGGCGCAAGCACACGAGTATTAAAAAAAATGTTTTAAATCTAAACTAAGAAATTGAAATTACATATTCTCTGTTTGAGAGTGTTTGATTCGGGGGTCTTTTGCTCTATGTCTTTTATTCCTTTTATATTCCTTTGATGCTCTCTTTGTGATCAACCGTTTAATTGCTTTATAACTGCCCATTTTTTTCATGGTGGCCAACTTATCATGGAACTGCCGTTTCTAATTGCTGCCATTACTCTTTGTCGTTCAACCGTCCTCAACTGAACATCCTTGAATCGTAGAACGTGATAAGATTACCCAATAACTGCTTCAATAATTTCACTTTTGGATAACCATAACATCTCATGTTTGCTAAGATCTTGGGCGATTCGAAGGTTTGGGCGAGAACTGGGTCATAATTCTGGGCGACTGCAAGTCACTTCATTCGCTCAGATCCTGGGCGTCTTGTAAGTTTGGGCGATGGTGTTACTGCGTTCGTGGACTTCCACTGCATTCATTAATAACCCTATTTGGGCCTTTATCTTGAATTGCCCAGTTGAGCTTCATTCTTTAGGCTATTTGAATTGGGCTGCACTTTTAGCATGTCAACAATTACCCTCCAATATGGCAGAATTAATACAAATTATTAATTTTTACCATATTAACTTTGTGTTTCCCAGCAACATTTGAAACTCCCAAGAATTTCAATCATTATTTTCTTCCATATCCTGAAAAGGTGCAACGTTGCAAACCCTTATAACCCCCAAATACACGTCATTTTATCGCACTACTAAATCATGCCTCATTACTTCGCGCTTCTCTCTCGCAATATTACTATTCATCTTCTTGCTTCTCTACTACGTTTCTCAAGCAAATTTCAACAAAGCTTTATTTCGTTCCTAATGGCTGCTTCACAATCCAATCTAGTGACTCTTTCAGTTTCAAAGACTTCCAGAAACTCCTCACTCGACCATATATATCTCCTAACTTCCTTGCACCAGCCAATGCCGAACTCAACGAGTTCTATCTAGGTCCCTCATTCAACAACGCCGAGGTCGTCGAACAAGTGGCAGTGGGCCAACTGTTCCCTTGTATTCAAGGCCCTCCGTTTCTAAACTTTTTGCCGTTGAGGTCGCTTCGCGAAAGAGGTATTCGTACTTGACCTAAATCTGATGTTATTTTCCATAGATGGCATGCTCGCCTTGTAGACCATGGTCCTACTAAGGTAATTTTTGATAATGTTAGGATTTCTGATTTGCTAGAAATCTCTCTTCAACCCCCTATTTTTGATTCAGCGCTTTTTCCTATTGCATTAAGTTTTTGGTCCTCTGAGTATAATACTTTTGTTTTCCCTCTTGGTCCCATGTCCATTACTTTAAGGGATGTTGGGGCCTTAGTAAATTTGTCACATTTGGGCGATACCATTTTCCCTCGTATTTTGATTTCTGGTGTCGCCCCAAAATTTGAAAAAAAACTCACCGAGTCCTATTTAAGCCTGCAAGGCTATTATAATCACTCGAGCGCTGAGTCTTCTCATACTGAGCGTGTGACTTTTCTTCAAATTTGGCTTTGTAAATATATTCTGTGTGTGTCAAGCCTAAAGCCTTCTATGAGCTATTTACCCATAGCGCACAAATTGGCGCGTGGTAGGCCTCTGAATTTGTGTTCTTTCTTTTTGGCCGCCCTCTATAGAGGCATGACTTCTCTCCAATTCCAATTGAAGAATGGTGCATCTCCCACTGGCAGTGGGCCTCTTTGATTCACTCAAATGTGGTTGAGAGCCTATTTTCCATCACTTGGTGCTCTATCCCTTTCCCTTCATTCTGCTAGTTGTTTTGGGCTAGCTATTGACCCACTGAGCCTGTACATATGTCCAAAAGGGATATTTTTTCATTCTTTTATACTTTGAATTCAATTCCTTCTTTCTTTCCTTTCCCTCCCTTTTTAACTCCTGATTATGTGCATCCCCCATCTACCCTAGACAATGCGAGCACCTCTCTACTCGTTTGGGTTCAGTTTTTGACAGGGAGGGAGTTGTTCCATGATATTTTGACTGGAACTAATGCCAAAGCTGGGGTTGAAATATATGCTCCCCAATTTTTTGCTCGTCAACTTGGTTTCGGCCAAACTTGGCCTAGAAACTTTTGCAATTCTTTTTTGTTGCTAGGTGATTTGGCCTCTAAAATGGCCTTCGCTTTATTTTTATTAAGTTCAATCCCCCTTTTGTGTACTAAGAAATCAAGAAAATTCCCTGCATTAACATCAAATGCACATTTCAATAGATTCAACTTTAGTTTATATTACTTCATTTGCTCAAATCAAGGTCTTAATTGTTCAAAATGGTCCTCTTCTTTAAGGGATTTGACCACTATATTATCTACATACACTTCAATAAACTTGCCTATCATATCATGAAAAAATAAATTTATTGCCTTTTGATAAGTTGCTCCTACATTTTTCAGGCCGAAAGGTATAACTACCCATTCAAAACATCCTAGAGACCCAGGGCATCTAAAGGCAGTTTTGTGTATATCTTTCTCAACTATGTAAATTTGATTTTATCCTGAATACCCATCCATGAAGGAATACATCACATGTCCGGCAGTTGAGTCTACTAAAGAATCTACCGTGGGCATTGGATATTCATCTTTAGGTGTGACTATGTTTAAATTCCTAGAGTCTATGCACACTCTTAGTTTACCATTCTTTTTTAATATTGGCATGATATTGGACAACCATTTAACATATCTGGCCGTTCTAATAAAACACGCTTTTAGTAATCGCTCTATCTCGTCCTTAATTTCAGGGAGTACATTAGGAGCGAAACGCCTAGGAGGTTGCCTATGGGGTTTAAAATTAGGCTTGGTTGGTAATCTATGTTCCACCAAATCTCTATCTAAACAAGGGATATGTTCATATTCCCAAACAAAACAATCTTTGTACTCCTTTAATAAAGCGATTAATTTATCACTAACCTCTTGATTGAGCATTTGGTTGATGAACGTTGGACGATCTTCTCCTTAATTGCCAATATTCACTTTAAGCAGGGGGTCTTGTGCTTGAGTGTATCCAGGCTTGGCGACCCTTATCACTACGTCGTCCAGTTCCCTTGTAAGCACTTCTTCTTCTAAACAATCCACCTTGTTGACTTCTCGACCAATATTTTGTTCCAACTCGAACACTGCCAATTTGTCTCTCAATGCTTTCAAGGCTGCTGCTTCTTTCGTCTTGTCCATGCATTCTTCATTGAAAGCCATTAATTTGGCTTTGAAGGCCTAAATATCGGCCATTTGTCTTCGTTGCTTACAACTCATTTAAAACTCCTTGATTATTCTTTTGCCAATTACTGGCTCCTCCAGGGCCACTATGTTTGGCCTCATCTGACTGAACATTTCAGTGAGTGCATCCACCGAAAATAGTTCTTCACTCTGCGCGGCGATCTGAGTTTCTTCTCCATCCTGGACTACTCTGACAGGTCCATAATTTCCTTCGTACATGAACCTTTCCATTGAATTTGCTTCTGTGACAAAAGGCCTATGATCGGCCTGCACCACCTCGGCTTCGCCCTTGTCATTCCAAAAAACTAGGCATTGATGGAGCGATGAAGGTATACAGCGACTTCCATGTATCCAATCTCTTCCTAATAACACATTGTAACTAGTGGGACCATCTATTACAAAGAAGACAGTGGTCCTAGTAGTTGTTCCTATAGTTATGTCCAATAGCATAACCCCTTTAGCTGAAGTTGCTCCTCCATTGAAACTTGTCAGGATGACTTCCATTGGGATCATATCACCTTCTCTCTTTGCGAATTTCCTCATCATCCTAGATGGAATGTTATTTATAGCTGCTCCATTATCGACAAGCACTTTTGCCACAGGTATGCCGTTAACTAGAGCTTTAACGTACAATGGCCTCAAGTGTTTGGTCAATTTCATGGTTGGTCGCTTAAAAATAACTTTTTTGGCAGCACCTATTTCTACTTCCTGTTTGTCCTTTGTTGAATTAACCTTTTGTGATAAGTCAACGTGCAGCATATCGCACTGAGCATCTGTCTCCTGAATTTCCTTTTTACTGTTTTCTAATGCTTCTTCTTCAGTTACATAACCTGTGGGAGGAGGCATTATTCTTGGAGGTGATCCATACTTTTCAGAGAGAGGCACTCTCTTCTTTCTTTTGGGTGTCCCGTACAACACGTAAAAATCAAAAGAACGCCCAGATGGTTCTCCCAATAAGTCTACTTCATGAACTTCCTCTCGATATAATTGCTTCAACAGAGTATTGTACGATACTCCTCTTCTTTCCGCTTCCAGATCGATTTCCTCCTCGATGTCTGTCATACCATCATCTTCTTCACCATTGTAGGCCTCTCTAGAAGTTTGGCCTTCTTCATATTCCAACATGCATGCTTCCTCTTCGTTATCCTCCTTTTCTTCTTCTCCTTTCTCTTTATTCTTGAACTCATTAGCTAGTAAATAGTTATTAGCCACAACGGGAGGTAATGTACCAAATTGGATAGTAAGGGGCTGATCTGGATGTTCTCCATCCCCTCTGTCTCGCTCAAACTTCGACCTCCCAGAAGAAGTCTTTGGCAATTCTTCCATAGGTTCGCCTGTACCAGTCTCTTCACTGTCTTTGAGAACATTCTGATTAGCAGCTTTGAGTAGTCGAGGTGCCTTAGGACGCAACATTACCTGTTGTTACCTCATCATTCACCTGTAGTTCCGTTGAAAATGCATTTGTTGGGTTCTAGTCATCTCATTGAAAGGTATCGCCCTTCCAGCCTCATACTGGAAAGAATGCCATACATTTGGTTGGCGAGCTTGCGTTTTGAATGTTCTCCCATTATTTACTACCCTGAACTGCCTCTCAAAAGGAGGTTCCTTATAGAACGATATACCCTGCCTTCTACCAGGCTGAGTGTTTGGGAAAAAACTAGGGCGATGGTGATGCTGCCATATCCCTGGTTTTTCTGCATTTGCACTCACTTCTTTTTTGCACCTTGCACATAGGACATCTTCGTCTTTTTTGGGCTCCTTCCCTTTGATATGTTCAAAGACATTGGGATGTGGTCCAACTTCTTCTTCTCCATCATCTATAACCAACTTGAATTTTGGCAACTTGTTTCCGAAATCAGACGTCACCATGTTCATTCCAAGTGACTGTGGAAAAGGATTTTCATCCACTACCATCTTTCTCTTATCCTCGAACGTAATTCGTCCTTTTTCAATGGCATCCTGTAACACATGGTGAAAAACCAAATAATTGTTAGTCAAATGTGACTATGCATTATGCCACTTACAATATTTTTTACCCTTAATTTGTTCAGGGCTTGTCAATTTATGCTTATCGCTCAGCTTTATCTGCTTATCCTTATATAATTTATCAAATATAAGGTCAGCTTTGATTACATCGAACGAGAATATTCTAGCCTTTATATTTTTCATCTTTTATAGGCTTATATTTGCCTGACGGTCTAGGCTTAGCCATTATAGGACAAGTATATGTATTTCCTTTAACTAATTCGGCCAAACACATTTCAGTTTGATCGTAATACTCATCGTTAATAGTATGAAAATCAAAATTTGGGTCTCTATAATAAGTCTCTTTGCTGGAATTTTTCATTTGTTCTTCCTCTCTTATTAATCATTCATACCTAATCACATTCGCGCTCAATTGGAAAATATAAGGAAATTCCTTGTCTTGGAACTTCTTCTTCAGATCAAAGCTTAGACAACCTTGAGCGATTTTGACAAACTCCTTTTCGGGTAAAGGTACAAAACATTTACTTCTTGTTGTTTTGAACTTTTGAAGGAAACCTTCTACCCATTCGTTTGGCATTTGACGTAGATTCGTCAAATCGGCCAAAGTAACTTCAGACTCAATCTTATAAAACTGAGCGTGGAACAATTGCTCCAATTGTTGCCATATTTGAATAGAGTTTGCTGGCAAATTGATGAACCAGGAGATGGCTACTCCTGTTAATGAACTAGGGAACAACCTCATTTTATGGTAATCAGTTACGTCACCACTTTGCAGTATAAATCGCCCTATGTGTTCTAGAGTATACACCTCTCCTAAACCGGTAAACAGTGAGAATTCTGGCACTTTATACCCTCTAGGCCATGGATATGCTTGGTATACCCAATCAGGATATGGCTTTGTGTAAGTCGGTCTAATGATAGGACGTACTCCAAAAGCCATCTAGTCCTGTACGATTTCTATAATCTGATTCCTCAACATGACGTTGGGGTCATATGGAATTCCTACAGGTTGGTTGACCGGTTGATTTGCTTGAGGCTTGATGTTTGGTCCTTGATTGGTAACAAAGTTACCATGATTTGGGCCATTGTTACCATTAGCCTGAACATTTATTCCCTCGTTAACACGTGGGGTATTCTGCCCATTATTTAGGACATTATCTCTTACATTTGGATTACCCCCAAGTTAGATGTACTAATGCCACTATTCTGATTTGATATTGCACCACCCCCTGGTTTAAAGTAGAGGGATCAAAATATGGTTTTACCCCTTGATTTAAATTTAGGGCTGGGGGATTATGTCCTACAATTGTCCTAGTTTGAAAATGGTTTGTAAGAGGCACAACTGACTGACAAATTTGGCCTACCAACTTATTCATTATTTCGTTCAAAGTATTCAGTTGTTTGGCCATGTTGTCATAATGTGCATTCCCATTCTGGGTAAATCTTTCCATATTATGAATACTTCGTAGATTTACCCGTTCAACGACATCTTGTGTGAGTTCTCCGAGTAATACACGCATGGTTTGAGGACTCAACTCTGTCATTGGTTCATAGCGACTGTGATTGCTCTGATTCTGTCCATCTGTTTGTGGAGAGCTATGCTGCTCCTCATATCGCTCGATCACAGACTGAACTCCTCCCTGACTTACTGCTTCCTTATCGAATTTCTGAGGCATATTGTTCCACCTTTTGTATCTTCAACACCAAACACCAAGGTCCCACTGGGTGTGCCAAATTGTTTCGCGTGGGTAGTCACTAACAATTAAAAATGAATCAGACGATTGTGTAAGGGACAAACCTCTTGAGACAAAATCCCAAAAAATGGTGTTTTTTGGCAATGACTTTACAATTGAAACTTAAATAGAAATGCCTTCAAGGGGCGCAAGCACACGAGTACTGAAAAGAAATGTTTTAAGTCTAAACTTAGAAATTGAAATTACATATTCTCTGTTTGAGAGTGTTTGATTCGGGGGTCTTTTACTCTATGTCTTTTCTTCTTTTTATATTCCTTTGATACTCTCTTTGTGATCAATCCCTTAGTAACCGCTTAATTGCTTTATAACTACCCTCTTTCTTCATGGTGGCCAACTTATCGTGGAACTGTCGTCTCTAACTGCTGACACTACTCTTTGTCGTTCAACCGTCCTCAACTGAACATCCTTGAATCGTGGAACATGATAAGATTACCCAATAACTGCTTCGATAATTGCACTTTTGGATTACCATAACATCTCATGTTTGCTAAGATCTTGGGCGATTCAAAGGTTTGGACGAGAACAGGGTCATAACTTTGGGCGACTGCAAGACACTTCATTCGCTCAGATCTTGGGCGTCTTATAAGTTTGGGCGATGGTGTTACCGCGTTCGTGGGCTTCCACTGCATTAATTAATAACCCTATTTGGGCCTTTATCCTGAATTGCCCAGTTGTGTTTCATTCTTTGGGCTATTTGAATTGGGCTGCACTTTTAGCATGTCAACAAATACTAATACCTACATTTCATACAAGATAGCTTGAAGTTAGTGAATTGTAAGAACCTGCAGAACTCTACACAGACACCATTCGTAAGTTGTGGATCCTAATTATAGCAGCTTTGCGGTGTCATTAAGTGGATCGACCTCTATTAGGTTTGTCTTACAAATAAGTGAGTTGTCATTAGGGTTTCTTATCATCATAAAAAAGAGAGAGGTTAAAGAAAATATGCATATAAGAGTAGCATTTTCGCTCTCTAGTGATCCTTTAACTCTGACACCACTTGCTATGATTGAGTTTCGACTGTTTCATTTGAAACACAACTTGTGTCCGGTGAGGACATATGACATTTAACTATTATTTTTCGGTACGAACTGTAAGTGTTATACCCAAAATCCAATCAATCCTGGACATAAATACTTTTAATATAAAATTAATGCAATTTAATGACAAATTTATTATTTAGTTAATATTCAATTAAATTGAATAATAGAATCTATAGATTCAAATCTTGATAATTTGTTAATCACAAGGAGTTGCGATTGTGAGATACAAATTATATATTGAATCTTAAATCGTCCATGGTCATAAGTAATAACGAGACACGGATATCGTTATTACGGATAGACCATCACGTGTGGCATTTCTTACTTATGAAGTAAGTAGTTAATCTCACAAGCTAAAGTGTGATGACACTTAAATGAACACGTAGATATTTTGTTATAGAACAAAATTTTGGAACCCACCGAGAGATTCTACATGGATAACTATCTGAGTGTCAGTCCTTAATCTCTAACGTTCGGTAGTGAAATTGGTCCTTTGACTCGAAGTCGTCATGGTACCATATACGAGGACAGTCATACTTTGACGGTATTGGATGTTGTTCTACCAAGAGCCGCTAATACGACATCATTCGGGTATGTCAAGAATCGTATGAAGATTGTGAATAACTAATAGAAGATTCGTCACTCTTAGATACTAAGAGATTATAATCTGCATTTTATTCAATTAAGTCGATGACGAAATTCTTGGCCAATGTGTACTTATAAGTCGAAAAGAAATTTTCGACTTATATTGACTTAATAGTGGAGTGAACGAGATGATCGATAATCGAGATTGACATACTTCTATATCTCGTAATTGATCGGATCATGTTGACGAATTATGGTAAACAAATGAGCTTGGTTTTGTCATAACATGTGATATTTTCCGTCACATGTATTGCCATGACACATTACTAGATGTCAATCTGGGACGGCGAGTATGAATTGGTGATAAATTAAAAGGGTGTATTAATTTATCAATTTTGATTAGATCAAAATAATATTTCACGTCGTTAGACATTGTGATCGGAAATCTGATGGGTCGTACACAAAATGAGAACCGAAAGATTGTGATTTGTCAATTAATTAATTTTACAAGCGTTAGATAATTAATTAATTGAGTTGTTTATTTATAGGCCTTAATTAATTCACGGATCAAATTTAATTAAATGAGTTAATTAAATATTTGACAGGGTCAGGTCAGGCCCGCTTGGACTTATATAAATATGACTAAGATTTTCAAAATATAAGAGAAAATTCATTTTTGCTAATACAAGAAGAAAAAAATCTAATCGTATAATTTTGTTTTCTGTGTCGATCACCGTTGGAGGCTGGACAATTTGATAGCTGTAGATGGTGAATAAAGATCATTGGAATGAAAGAATGACAAAGGAGTTTGCAGATCTTGTAAAAAGTACAATTTCTACCTAAACACAAAGGGATTCTTGGTGGGAATTTAAATCTGTATTAATTTTCACTGTGCACGTTTAAGTAGATTCCCAACAGTGATATTAAAGTCTACTTTGTGTTTGTTAGAAATTATTTTGCATGTTGGAACAATTAAAAGTTGATTGTTCTTATTTTTCTTGTTTTAGCAATTAAGAAAAATAATTTTGCATATTCAAAATCAGATTTTGAAAATAAAATAAATAAATAAATAGATAGATAGATATATGAATCTGCGATTGAGGCGCAGATGCGGCTAAGATTTGCAGCGTGAAGATGCTACTACATAGTGGCGAGGAGTGCCGCGCTCCTTGGCCGCCCAGTAAGAAATACAAAAAAAAAAAAAAAATTACGGTTTCGCTGAATCAGGTTTGAAATGAAGACTGGGGCTCCATCTGAAATTTTGGAAATTTCAGTCCTTGACTACAATTTCAAAACGGGGTGATTTTGCAATTTTCAAATCGAGGGCTTGTCATGCAATTTTTGAAATTGATTGACTTGCTTTTAATTTCATTCTTGGGCCAACTTGTAATTTTCAAAAAGGTGAATATTAAAATGGTTTCAAAGTTGGGTTTTTATTTATGTTTGACCCATAATTTTAATTTGGCCCAAAACTAAAATTTTATTTGAAATTGACGATTTTTATATTTTCATTGAAATTAAATTTTAAACTTAAATATTATATTTGACACCAAATTGAATTTTATTTTATTTAGCAGTTTTATCCTAAAATAAGATGTTAATTCAATTTAAATTAGAGTTGGACTCTAATTTAGTATTTAATTAAAATTTGATTTTAATTAATTATTCACCTGAATATGTTCTTGTAATTAGAATTGAATTCTAATTTCACATTTAACTAAAATTTGATTTTAATTAAATTGTCCCGCCCTAAAATTTTTCTTAAAATTAGAGTTGGACTCTAATATGTTTTTTAATTAAAATTTGATTTTAATTAAATAATTTCACCCTAAAATCTTGGTATTAGAGTTGGACTCTAATTTTGATAATTAACTAAAATTTGATTTTAATTAAATAGTCCCGCCCTATAATTGTGGAATTAGAGTTGGACTCTAATTTGATATTTAATTAAAAAATTGATTTTAATTAAATATGCCCGCTAATTAAATTAATTGATTAATATTATTAATTAGTTATTTAATTGTTCCGATCTATTTGTCTAAAAGAGTTTAGACGACCTTAATTGCTAGATTCTTGAAACATATTTGCATATAATATTAGATATTATATTAGCCTACATTTATGTGATAAATCTATTATTAGTGACGTTTATGAACTCGGGCATGTGGATGTGTTGAATGGTTAATTTTATTCTTGTTGTGTTATGAGTTTGCGAACTCTTAATTGTTCTAGACCCGCGAGTCCATTATTATTGTTATTATTGTGGGCCTGCGAACTTTTAATCATTTTGGACCTGCGAGTTTGTTGTTGTCATTGTTATTGTTACTATGGGCTTGCGAATCCAATTTCATTTAGGACTGCATGCGAAGTAGAATATGATACATGTTGCAATTGGACTAATTGAAGAAACAAGAAGAGGAGGAAACCATGGTGATGGTGCATTGATACTAATCAATGCAATACCTGCTAAGAATTAACTAACTAGTCTTCCTTATGGCTCGAAAAAACTAGATAGTAAAAGTCCTTAATCGTTCACACTATTATATTATATTATATATATGTTTATTTGAATGTTTGATGCGTAATAAATTATATATATGATTATATCGATGTTGATGAGATTTTTGAATGTAAAACCCCTCAATAAAATATTAAGTCAATTTATTATTCGTCTTCCATTATTATAGTGAAAAATCAGAGTTCTAAATCGTCTCAACTTGTTGAGTACATTCAAAGCTGGTCTATTAGGGGTATGTTTGACACTATGAAATATTATATATTTCTGAATGATGGGTCAGACTTAACTAAAATTTATTTTTTATTGAGTACACTCAATGAGATAAATTTTAAAGGCATGTTAAGCTAACATATAAGATGTATGAAGACAAAGAGTTATCAGTTTAACTATCTGGGAGTTCAATAGAGATACAATTAATAATAGTATCTACCCAAATGTTATATTAAGGCTTGTTGAGTATACTCAAGATTTTGGTATAACAGATGGGATCCCAACCCACTGGGAGTCAAGTATGGACTTCATAAATTTATGTGAAAGGGTCATAAATTTGAGTTAAACAGTGGAAGCATAATTAATTTAATAGAAGTCCATGTTAAATTAATTGATGTATTTTATATATTATTCTTTTTCTTTTCGTCATTTATGTTTATTGAATTTTGAGCAACCATGTGTATTTGAGTAGCATACTGGATGTCAACAACCAAATTAAATTTTCTTGATTAGCACTGTAACTTGAGAATTGTTCTCAAGTATGAGAAAATTGGTTAGTCCTTGAGTAGCACTTTCCAGAGACACATGTTGATGACTTGATTAAGAAAGAAGTGGCTATTGCAATAAACACAGTGATGACGATAGTACCGTACACATGTGATGCTTGCAACTATGTTACATGAGTTACAAAAGCAACTTGAGAGTATAGATGTTAACACATAATTTTTCATTACAAGGAGTTGTATGATAATAATCATGTGTGGAAGGATATGAGACTTCCAAACAACTGTACCGGTGCAAAATGATAGAGAAACCTTCAATTGATGCTTATGTATTGAAGATGATTGTCATTGAGAGGTTATCTCAGTTAGGTTCAGTCATGAACTAAAAACTAAGTATTGACTTAACTCTACGATCTCTGTCAGAGAGTTATTCATACTAATTATGAATTATAATATGAATAAGTTCGAATACACACCCATTGAGTTGTTTAACATGTTTAGGGCTGTTATGCCCAATATCAAAGTTAGAGGTGGGCAAGCCATTGATTCCTCTAAGGGTATTAAGAGGAAGTCTAAAGGGGTTTTGGGAAAAGCCTCCAATATGGCTAAGATCGTCAAAGCGAAGGACAAATACCAAGTCTAATGATTATTGTTTTCGTTATAGAATGAAAAAAGATTATTGGAAGAAATATTGCAAGGCTTACGTCTACTTCATAATTTTCTTAGGTATTTGATACCAGATGTAGATCTCATATTTATATAAATATGGAGAAACTAGATAGAAGTAAACTACTGCAAAAAGTAGAAGTTGACCTACACGTTGAAAATGAGCAAATATTGCTGCATTGCCTGTAGGAGCATACTTTTTGCTATTGCCTTTAAGCTTAGTATTAGAATTAGAGAAATGTTACTTTGTACCTATCATAATTGGAACATTAAATAAATTTCATGTTTGGACATAAATTGTTTTAATGTTGAGAACAATTGTTGTTCATGCTTATCTTGATTAAGACCTTCATGATATGGTAAGCTACAAATAACATTGATATTCTAAATACTACACATTCTCTAATGAGTGTAGAAGTTAGAAGGCATAAAAGTGATAATCTAAATAATACCTAAATCTGGCATTGCAGACTTGGTCATATAGATAAAATGCAATTCCAATATTACATACAGATGTATATGTGGAGTCAATTGATTTTGAATCAACAGACATGCGAATCTTGCCTATTATGCACAATGACAAAATCTTCTTTTACTTGAAAGGGAGAAATGCCTGATTACTGGTCTAATACATAGTAATGTATGTAGACCTATGACAATTAATGCTAGAAAAAGTTTCTCTTATTTAATCACATTTACTAATGACTATTTCAGAAATAGCTATGTATATTTGATGAAATTCGAGCATGAGCTCTTGAAAGGTTCGAGGGATTCAAGCTAAAAGTAGAGAAACAAATAAGAAAAGACAATCTTACACTAAGATCTGATCTAAGTAAAGAATATCTTAAAGATGAAATTTAGATTATCTAAGAGATAATGAGATTCTCTTGCAGTGGACTTCTCCATATATACTGCAACAAAGTGGTGTATTTGAAAAAGAGAAATCGTAAACTATTAGGTAGAGAGCGATTAATAACAAGCCGTACAAATCTCCTAAAGCCGTTTAGGTGTCATGCACTGATTTGATTGCAGTGTGCAACACACTAAATCATGTCACATTTAAGTTGGTTAACAGAACTCCATACGAGCCATGGAAAGGCAATAGTCCCGATTTATCTCATATGAAAGTTTGGGACTGTGATATTTATTTGAAGCCCATTGAATCGGATAAGTTTGAGACTAAATCTGATAAATACATATTTGTGGGATATCTAAAATAGATATTTAGATATCAATTCTATTAACCCATTGAGAAGAAAGTTTTCGTCTCGTGACATATCGTTATCTTAGAGAAAATATTTACTCTAGAAGAGGACAGTGGGAGCAAAATAGAACTTGAAAGAGTTCAAGAGTTCACAGATATAGCTAACCAAATAGATGAATTCGAGTTTGATCCCAAATCTGATGTGGTGCATACTCTTGATTAGGAAGTAGAGACTCCTGAGAACATGTCAGCTCTATGTGAGTCTAGTAGGATCATTCGACCTTCAAGAAGGTGCGAATCCATGACTACTAATTATGTATTGCTGATCCAGGATGATGAACCTACTAATTGCACAAAAACAAAATCAAGGGTTGACTTAAAAGAGATAGTAAGAGGCTATGAAACCCGAAATGTACTCTATGTATGTGAACAAGGTTTGGACCTTGGTTGACCCTTCTGATGGGATAAAACTCATAGGTTGTAAATAGTTTATAAGGAAAAGATTGACATTGATGGAAATATCCGTACATATAAAGCAAGGCTAGTAGCAAAATGTTAAGTGTTGACCTTGACGAAACCTTTCCCCTGTAGCCATGCTAAAGTTTATTCGAATTTTGATTGCAATAGTTGAATACCGTGACTATGGGTTAAAGCAAGTTTCTTGGAGCTGAAATCTTCAATTTGATAGAAAAATCAAAATATTTGATCTTATCAAATATGAGGGCGAATTGTGTGTTTACAAGAGGATAATCGGAGTATTGTCGCATTCTTAATATTGTATAAAACAACATCCCTATGTTTCAATCGTTGAAATAATGATTGTTAAAGGATTTATTCATGAACGATATGGGAGAAGCAACTTGATCTATAGAGATAGATCTAGAAAATTGCTTAACTTATCCCAATCTATATAGATAAAATTTTCTCAAGATTTTATATGAAGAAACTGGTTTACTCTTAAGTGGTATGTTGGAAATGTTCCAAATGTGAAACAATCGTCGGTTCAATGGCAGAAACCTAATACATGATTGCTTCAAAAGCAGTAAGGAGTTGCAATGTGGATCAAGATGTTCATTAATGAACTTGGAGTAGTTCCTAACATTGTTGATCACATGCCATTGTATTGTGATAACAATAGAACCATCGCACAAGCGAATGAACTGAAGTCTCATCAATGATCCAAACATGTATTAAGATGGTATAATCTCATCAGAGAGATAATACATATAAATGACAAAAAGAGAAGAATGAATTCTCATAATTAATAATATTGTAGAATGAATTCTCATAATTAATAATATTGTAGATCTACTGACAAAGAGTTATGGCAATATAAACATGATCGTCATGTAGACTCTTATGATATTAGATACATAAGCGATTGGATCTAGTGCAAGTGGGAATTTGAAAGTATTATGCCCTAGGTCCAATCAACCCTGGACATAAATACTTTTAATATATAATTAATGCAATTTAATGGCTGATATTATTTAATTAATATTAAATTAAATTAAATAATAAAGTCTGTAGATTTAAATCTTGATAATTTGTTCATCACAAGGAGTTGTGATTGTGAGATACAAATTACATATTGAATCTTAAATCGTCCGTGGTCATAAGTAATAACGAGATACGGATATCGTTATTACGGATAAACCATCACGTTTGGCATTTCTTACTTATGAAGTAAGGAGATGATCTCACAAGCTAAAGTGTGGTGATACTTAAATGAACATGTGGATGTTTTGCTATAGAACAAAATATTGGAGACCCACCGAGAGATTTCATATGGATAACTATCCGAGTGTCAGTGGTTAATCTCTAACGTTCGGTAGTAGAATTGATTATTTGACTTGAGGTCGTCATGGTACTTTATATAAGGACAGTCATACTTTGACGGTATTGGATGTTGCTCTGTCAAGGGCCGCTAATATGGCATCATTCAAGTATGTTAAGAATCGTATGAAGGTTGTGAATGACCAATAAATGATTTGTCACTCTTAGATGGTAAGCGATTATGATATGCATTTCATTCAATTAAATCGATAACGAAATCCTTGGTCAAGGTGTACTTATAAGTCAAAAAAGAGTTTTCGACTTATATTGACTTAATGGTGAAGTGAAAGATATGATTGATAATCGAGATTGACACACTTCCATATCTAGTAATTGATCGGATCATGTTGACAAAGGGATTATAATTTCACGGTAAATGAACGAGTTTGATGTTGTCATACCACATGACATTTTCGTTACATGTATTGCTATGACACATTGTTAGATGTTAATCTGGGACGACGAGTATGAATTTGTGATAAATTAAAATGGTGTTTTGATTTATCAATTTTGATTAGATCAAAATAATATTTCACGTCGTTAGGTATCGTGATCGGGAACCTAAGGGTGCACACAAATGAAGAACTGAAAGATTGTGATTTGTCAATTAATTAATTTAACAAGCGTTAGATAAATTAATTAATTGGATTGCTTATTTATAGGCTTTAATTAATTAGTTGAATTAATTAATTAACGGATCGAATTTAATTAAATGAGTTAATTAAATATTGGATCGGGTTAGGCTAAACTCGTTTGGGCTTATATAAATATGACTAGGATTTTTAAAATATGTAGAGAAAATTCATTCTTGCTAGCACAAGAAGAAAAAAAACCATAATCCTACAATCTTGTCCTCTGTGTGGATCATCGTTGGAGGCTAGACAATAGGACATCTGTGGATGGCGAATCAAAATCGTTGGAACGAAAGAATGACAAGGAGTTTGCAGATCTTGTAAAATGTACAATTTATATCACAATTTCTATCTAAACACAAAAATGATTATTGGTGGGAATTGAAATCTGTGTTAATTTTCATTGTGTACATTTAAGTAGATTCCCAACACGAACAATTTGTATTTGTATCACCATTACCTTGCCATCTTTGGAGGAACATGACCATATCAATTACCGAGTAGCAAAAGGGATGACAGGTGTACAAATGGCATGAAGATCTCAGAATGGAAAATTTTGATTTGTTAACTCCCTTTAGTTTTATTTTATTCCAGTTTAATTATGCAATATTAGTTGTTCAATTTAGCGGTTTGGCAGCCTAGAGTTTTATTTAGGGGTCGACATGGTTCCATATATTTCTGATTTCAAAAGAATTGAATCGAACCATGAATCAATGGTATTTTGATAATGGAACCAAATAATTTTTTTAAAGATATAAAACAAAATTGAACCGAACCGTTCAGTTCTGGTTTGGTTCTAATTTTATTTCATAAAATTATAGATTTTCATCATATAAATTAGTAATGTATACCTAAATAAAAAAATAAACATCAAATATTTAGGAAGTTCAAATTTCAATTATCGAGATCAAAAAAGTCATAACTAACAAACAAAATATATTCATAATTTGAATACACAAATTATTTTTCGTTTTCATACAAAAAATTGTTTAATAAGTAAAACAATGATTCACTAAATTAATTGTAGTAGTTTTGAAGACACACCCCTACAATAAATAATGAATTATCAAAATTTTTACAGTCCACTTCTACAGGCAACATTAACCGTTTAATATTTCATGAATGTTTATTGGGCTTTTCTCTATTTGTGAATAACACAAATAACTCATCAAACAATCAAGGTAAGAAAAAAAAGAGTTTAGAGACTTTTTAAATAACTGACCAATTTCATTTTTCGATTTTAAATGACACTTCATTGGCTTGATGAAATGCGGTGATAGTATGTTGCAACGTTGTGTAAATTGAAAATGAGTGAAGGAGAAATAATTAAACTGAATACAAAATTAAGGTGTAAACAACTAATGAATTGTTTATCTCTAATGACCCAAAATTGATAAAGAAATTGTATTTAATTAATGGGTTATCTCCAATGAATATAAAATTAGGGTCTCGACTAATTATTATATATAAAATTAAATATTAAGTTTGGTTCTGGTTTTTGAATTAGAACTGAACCAGAACCAAAATCATTAATTTTTTTTTATAGAACCGAACCGAACCCCTTGGCTTGGTTTGCTTTGGTTTGGTCTGGTCTGGACATTTTGTCCACCCCTAACTTTATCGAATCGTCTCATTGAATTTTGAATATATTGAAAAAGGAAGAAATTTTCGTCACATATTGGTCTTAGTTCAATATATCATGTTATTCACCGCCTGCGTCAATGTCATATATGAGCAAAGACGACTTAGACTTAAATATATGTCCAATTTTGGGAGTTGTTGGAAGTCATCTTTTTTTTTCGTCACATATTGGTCTTAGTTCAATATATCATGTTATTCACCGCCTGCGTCAATGTCATATATGAGCAAAGACGACTTAGACTTAAATATATGTCCAATTTTGGGAGTTTTTGGAGTTTTTTTTTTTTTTTTTTTTTTTAAAGATGACTTCCAACAACTCCCAAAATTGGACATATATTTAAGTCTATAGAGCATGTTTGGAATAACTTATTTTAAATATAAACAACAAATGTATTGCCTAGTTTTACATACACACACTTATATTTAGAATAATATCACATAAGTCCTATATTCGAAGCTTTAAGATAAGTCACCCCAAACATACTATACTTCTAGGCCACTAGTCTCGGAAGATGCAAACCAAGTGATTTAGTATTTTTTTTTAATTAAAACCTGATCGACTTGATTTCAAAAATATCAACGCAATAAAAAATTTAACTATTGAAGGGTGGTCAATAATTCTTTTTATTTTTTAAGAGAAAGGATTAATAGATTTATCCACTTCTTGGTGAAAATTAAAATCAGATTTTTATTAGATTTTATAAAAGTTGATAAAATAAACGATTTCAAAAGTTGCAGATTCCATAAAATGTGTAATTAAAATTAATCTTCACCAAATAGACTTTTCTCAATTTCAAAGCTTAACTCTCATTATAAAAAAAAAAAAGAAAAAAGAACGTGCATATATTATTTTCTTACAATCTAAGTAATAGTAAACTACACAAATTAAAATTTTTTGCAATCTTCAATTTTATTGCTTGCACTGAATTTTAATTGGCTTATATTATTAAAACCATCTTACATTTACATCTGTGTTTTAAATAATTAATGGCATAGATTTTGACAGCACATAAAATATCAAATTTCATGTATATCAAGAGTGTACAACTATTTTAATCCATATTATTATTTCTAACTTCTATTAAAAAGGGGAACGAGATGTTACTGTGGATGAAACAGTAAACTAATCCGAAACTACTGTGCAGGAGAAAAAAAGGGCATCATTTTTTGTACCTTTTTTATTGTTTTCGGCTAATACCATACCGTTTCCATTTTTCACTCCTACGACCATTCCTCTGCTCTTCCTCTGACTTGATGGAGGTGAAATAAAACCATCGAGAAAATCAAACAACGACTACACCTCCTTTTCTTCATCCTTTTGCGATTTGGGTCGGCACTCCTTCATGTGGGCACTCCTTCTGCAATTTACTGCTTTGAGAAGCATTCGTTGAATTATTATTTGTTGGGATTGTTCACTATTCCTATTGCTTTTATGGTGGCTTGACTTGTGCATTCACAGGTAAATGATTTTGTTCTGCATTTATTTATTTATGTCATGTCTTCTTTTATAAAAAAACTTGCTAATTGAGATAGAGGTTTTGGATATCATCTTGTTATCGTGGTTGTAAATTGTTGATTGGAGTATAAGTTGCAATGAAATTTAGGAAGCCTTCTTTTACTAGAAATGAACTTTAAGTTTTGGTTTTATGACAAAATTTCACGTTGTCATCTCTTGGTGTCAAATGGGCTTCTAGGAGAGAAGAAAGATAAAAAGTGTAAAGAAATAGGGAAAAATAGATATTACATAAACAAATAAAGAAAAGTAGGGAAAGATTACTGATAAAAAAAAAAGAAAAAGATCTCTCCGCATAGTGCGGACTGTGCGAAGAGATCAACTCTCTGCGCACTGTGGGGAGAGATTTTTTTTCTCTCCGCACTATGCTGAGAGTTTTGCCATAGTCTCTGCATTATATGTTTTTAGTGATTGTATTTGTTTTAGCTTTTGATCTCACTTTTGGTAAACAATATGTTATAACAGTATGTTATAGTTAAGATTTCGTCGTCATTGAAAAAAGAACTTTCCGAACTGTTCGAAGAGATGGCAAACCATCTCTCTATACTTAGCCTCTCCGCACTGTTCGGAGAGATCAATTGATCTCTCCGAACTATGCGGAGAGATTTTTTTATTTATTTTTAATCAATATCATTACTTGATAAGTGCATTTTCATTTTCTTATACACAATTATGTTTAATTTATTTATATAAAATGCTTTAAAAATAATATTAATAATAATTATTAAGCTAATAAAAAATACACTAAAAAGGTATACAAATCAAATTTCTCAAAAAAATTAGTAACAAAAAGTAAACAAAATGTATTTACCTATTTTTAATTTCGTCTAATTTACTAATTTAATAATTTAAATGAAAAAAATTTCCTGTGCTTTGTGAAGTCCCCGCACAGTTTGTGTAGAGACTCCGCACTGTGTGGAGTTCACACTTGTGCGGAGACTTCGCACAAATCGCACAATTTATGCGGAGTCTCCGCACAAGTGAGGACTCCCTTTTTTTTTGCTGAATGATGCAACTAATATTTGTTTACTTTGTTATTTTATTAATTAAAAATATGCATTAAATCTAATAAAAAAGTAAAACTACAAAAATAAGTTTTAAAAAAAAAAACTCCCCCATATGTGCGGAGACTCCGTACAAAAATGTGCGAAATCTCCCCATGTTTGGAGTAATGTGCGGACACTCCGCACTCCGTTTGCACAATGAGTGCGGACACTTCGCACAATCTGTGCGGAGTCTTTGCACAGTTCGCATAGATTGTGCAAGTGTTGGCACAATGTGCAGTGTGGATGGAGTGCGCACACTCCGCACAGATTGTGCAGAGTGTCCACACAATCCGCATAGATTATGTGGAGTGTGTGGACACTCCGCATACTGTGAGGTCTCTGCACAGATTTTGCGGAGTTGCACACTAATGTTTCTCCGTAATTTTTTTAAATTTAATCATGCAATTAGTTTATTATATTATTAGTTAAAGATATGCATTAAATGTAAAAAAAAATATAATTACAACAATATAATACAAAAAAACTCTTAAAATAATCATTGCTAACAAAAAAAGAATGTAAAAAAAAAAA
>NW_019227643.1:106882-141817 GCF_002742605.1 Olea europaea var. sylvestris | reverse complement strand
AAACATTTCAAAAAAAAAAAAAAATAAAAAAAAAAAAAAAAAAAAAAAAAGAAAAAAAAAAAAAAAAAAAAAAAAATGTAAAACAAAGAATGATGCAAAAAAAATTGGCATTATTGTTTGAATGGAAAATGCATTATTGACCAACAAAAACTTTTGCAATTACCAGGTTAAAATATGGATTTATTGTATGGTGTTAAAATTTTTTTTATATAATCATAATAAATCTTCTTATTACGCTAATAAAATTACAATAATTTTTTTTTAAAAAAATAGCATTAAAAAAATTTAATTTTATCTTCAACAAAAAGAACACATTTAAAAATTAGCAATTTCATAACCATTTTTTTTTAATTCCCGAAAATACAATTATAAAAAACGAAACAATATTAAATTACAAAAATCAATGTCTACCGTATTAAAGACAATATGTGCAGTAAATACGGTATGATGCATATACGGTATGTTACAAATACGATATGCTATAAATACGGTATGTTGCAAATACGGTATGATGCAAATATGATATACCGTAAATACGATATGCTACAAATATGGTATGCTGTATATACGGTAAGCTGTAAATACGAATTGCTGCAAATACGGTACGCTGTAAATACGGTATACATAAATACAGTTGGCACTGTATTTGCAGCCTACTTACCGTATTTGCGGCTTACTGTATATGCTGCCGCCTACCATATTTGCAGCTTACTGTATTTGCAACCTAACGTATTTACAGCTTACCATATATGCTGTCTAACATATTTGTAGCTTACCGTATATATGCTGCCTACCATATTTGCAACTTACCGTATATACCGATTTTTGCACTTACAAATACCGAGAATGCAGAATACCGTATATTCACTTACCAAATCGAATGTTAGAAAAAATTTTCAGATGTTTATTTTTTCGACATAAGTATAAAATAATTATTAAAATATATGTAGCACAAAATGAAATATACAAGCATATTTTTTCTAAAAAACACAATATTGTTGCAATTGTAAAAATAATTTGTAATTATTTTCTTATATTATGAAAATATTTTTAGATATTACTTAAAAAACTTTTCAAAAAACTAAAATTTATAAGCTAATAAAAATACGATAAATATAAAATTCGTACAATGTACGTGATAGTAACTAGTGTTAGATTAAACTTAGTGTACAATGTACATCATTGGTAAGGAGTCCATATGCGCAGGCCTAGTAACATGGACGGTCCACTCTTTAATTCCCAATAACGGATTTCTCGTCTTTAAGTAAATCGTAAGCCACGTAAATATATCATATATAAAATCTCCTATCAAAACTTCATTTATTATTATTATTATTTTTTGTGTGTGCAGGTTATCAACCAATAGAAGTATAAAGCTTTCCGGACTCTATCTTCCTTCAAATTCATAATTGTATCTCACATATTAAAAAATTAAATTAATTAAGTATTTAACCTAAATCAAATTCCTTGAAAATACACTTTGTTTGTATCTTAAGCAAGTAAAACAATAGGGTAATTATATCTACGCAATAAATTTTTATATCTACACCACATTTTTATTACAGGAAAGGTTTTTAATATTTGCTGACTTTTGATTTTGCATCCTCAACTTTTTTCTTGTCACATTGTTATTCTTAACCTTCAATTAGTTAACATATTTTGTCTTTAATCACGATTTTCAATCAAATATTGTACTAACGTGCATTGAAAAAATGGATAAATATTTTGTTTAATTTTTATATTAGTTATTTATTTTGATTTTTTAAAAATATGAGAGATAAATCTGTCTTTTTGGTACTCATAATGAACAAAAATCATTTCTATAGACAATATGTGAAAATTAATAAAGAGTGGCAGATAATTTTAATATTTTTTTAATTGAGGGTACAAATGTAAAAGTAATAATAATTTTGAGATATTTATTGTAATTAAAATGTGACGTAATTAACAGAAGTGTGGTTGAATTTATCCAAAACTAAATCTCCGCCGTTTGATACGCCTGTGTCTCTACTTCATAGCATTCCGCTCTCTCTCTACTATTATTCAACCGCCATTCCACTTCCCCATATCTCTTCACATTCTCTCAATTTTTGGGAATAACTCCCTTTCATTCTCTTCAATTTGGTTTTGGATAGTCAAAAATCATTTTAAAATTCGTTCTAATGGCCGCTTCATTCATTCAAATTTTATCGCTAACTCTCATTTTCACCGTCATTTTCGCTGTACAATCAGTAGTCGCCGTAGATCCGCCGGAATATTCTCCTTCCCCCCAACGGCTTGGTGACGACTTCTCCCCGTCCCCCGCTACTCCCTCGATATCCCCTTCCGTAGCAGATTCTTCTCCTCCAGCACCTCCACCGTCAGATTCCTCCACTGCACCGTCTCCGGTTGCAGACGAGAATTTTCAGTATCCTTCCCCGGTTCCGGCGCCGGAGATTTCGAGCGATGTGAATCACGCGAACCAAGCCGATTTCGGTAACGTGGAGTCTAATGAGTCGTCTGGCGGGATGAAAAGCGGGCATAAGGCAGGGATTGCACTCGGAGTAATTTTGTTTGCGTGCGTTATTGGTATCGGCACTATTGTATACAAGAAACGCCAGCAGAATATCCGCCGGTCGCAGTATGGGTACGGCGCTAGAAGAGAATTTCTGTAGACGCACACATTTACAGATTTCTATTTCTATATATGTGCAATGTTTACTACTTCTACTACTACAACAGTCTCACATGGTCCTTTTGTTTAATTATTTGTTATTAATTTTCGTAGATTCATTATTTCATTTGTTGAGAACTTGCAAGGTGAATGATTTATGATTTTGTTTGACTGATGATTCTTTTTCTAATGAAATACGTAATCATACATTTATTATTTTTATTTTTAGATACTATTCAAACAATTAAATAAGATCAATTATTTTAGCAAAAGTGCTACATATACAGTAAATTATAAATCAACTTATACAGTCTCTCACTTGTAGAGAATGGGATTTAATCGCGCTTCTCATACATGTAAGAGGGATGTAATTTTTACGGCCCTCAAATGCGGTCCAAATATCTTTTTTCTTATTTTAGTGCTTAATTGTTTTGCATTCTCTTTTTCCATTTCCATATATGGATTGTCAAATTCATGCATGACTCGTGCAACAATAAGAACAAAATTTTTGGATTTCTGTGAGAAGTTTTAACTCGATGGTATTTTAACGAAGCATTAAAAGCAACTAAATGTTTCTGCAACCACAGTAAGAGATTATAGAAAGAAAATCACATTGATTGAACAATACAAGTAGCAAGAAATGCCTATCATTTTGCAATTTTGTCGGTCAAAATATTCTTAACATAATTCAATTTTGCTCTCTCGAATATGGTTTCAATTCCCAATTAATGCATAACATTTTGCAATTTTACGCTTTTGCTATAAAGGGTTGTACGCTTTGATTGAGCTGTATAACAATGTCAGATTACAATAACAAATATTATCCTCACCTTTCTTCAAGATCATAATCCAGTAAAGCAACAGTCCTCACGCTCCGACAGTGGTACTTCCAGCAGCAACAGCAGTACCAGAAGGCTTCTTCAGTGGAACGGCACTCTTGGCGCCAGCGGAGGAGGCATTACCTGTTGTAGTTACAGAAGCAGCAACTCGAGCTTGAAGCAGCAACTCGAGCTTTCTTTGGCTTCTTCACTGAGACGGTGCCTTTGGTGCCGGTGGAGGAGGTAGCACGAGCATTAGTTAAAGCAGTAGCGGCTCCAACCTTCTTTGGCCTCTTCACTGAAACGGTGGAGGAGGAGGCCGAAGTGGCAGCATTTTGAGTGTGGAGAGAGGTGATATGGCACTCCGTCCAGTCGATACCTTTGAGGTCCTTTATCACTTCCTTCAGATTGGGGCAGCCACACGGTGAGACGCCGTCGTCTTGTAAAGTAGAGCGGCCGAGGTTCATCAGTTGTATTCTGCTCACCACTTCGATCAAATTCTTCTGAATTAACAAATTACTCAATCAATCAATATTAATAGAAATGTTTTCTCAGATATAAAGTAAAAGAAAATTCGTAAACTATGTAATATTGGAATTGAAATTGGATTTTAATCTATGAATGATTGAATCAGGCCTTTTGACACTGCATCTTGTTGGAGCCGTGCATGCTAATGATCTGTAAAATTAAAGCAACAAACCAAATTAACCGAAAACTTGGAAGCAATCTATACACGCAATTAATTCAATAAATTAACAGCACAAAAATTTAACCAAAAATGACAAAAGTTCAGAATGAACTGCTTAAATTTAGAAAAATAATTTCGAGTGGGGATCAGAGGACCTGGTTGAGTTGGCGGACGGTGAGATCTTCGAAATTCTTGTGACCGTCAACGAGATCGAGGTAATCTTCCATTGCTAGCATTTGTTTTTGCTTCTTTGTCAATGTCTCTTCCACCATTTCCATATCTTCTCTCGAGTTCGCTTTCCTTCTGATGTGAATTTTGTTTTTTCTGTAACTGTTTGAAACTTTGAATGAAAGCAAAATGCATTGCTTGCCTGCTGCTTTAGCACTATATATACACACATTCCCTGTTACACATATACGTATACTTACGTATTTATTTACTGTGTAACAAAATCAATAGACAGTAATGGGCCTTACCCCCATTGAGGCCGGGGCCCATAAATCCAATTGAGGAAAATATTATAGCCTTTGAGTTTTGATTTAACCCCTTGTCATCCCTTACATTACCGATACGTTTGATTGCAAGCATAAAATTTGCATGAAAAGAAAATAAATTATAGATAATTCAATTGTCTAAAATTTATTTGTATGAAAATTATTAATTAAATGTGTTTGATTGATTTAATTTTCAATCTAAAAAATATTATACTTGTCAATTTTTATTGGTGGGTTAATGAATACGAGTGGATAAATAAGAGAGAGAAAGAGAGAGTGAATTTCATAGAAAATAAAACCCCACTTTCCTAAAGAAAGTATTTTCCTTAATTTTGATGAAAATATGATCACGTGACGAAAAGTGGAAAAATATTTTCATCGAAAAATGGCAATCAAACAGCACAAAAATAGAAATTTGGATGGAAAAAACACATTTTCCATGAAAAATATAAGCAATCAAACGAACTCTACATTCTTTCCCATTATTTTTTCTACAGTATCCATTTTAAATCACATTCTTCATTAAAATAATATTACACGCAAAACAAAAAAATTTCTTCCTTTTTAACCATATTCTCCATCAATCACGCATAATCATTTCTTCTAATGGGGCTCCAACAGGGCCTTAACCCAATTTTTAGAGTGAAATCCAATGTTCTTTGAAACAATGAGTGGTCGATCAATTTTATTATCTCAATCATCTTCCATGCCATCCTTAGACACAGGAGAATCTTTGGCCATTAAGTTTCGACTCATAAGTAAATTAGCTTCAAAAACGACTTCAGTGTTTAGTTCATTCAGTTCCATGTACCCAAATATGTTCATCGATGTACACGAGCAACCGACCTTTACGTGTTAACTAAAAAAGAAGAAATTGATTCGAGGTGGAATCCATGCAACAAAATTTTCATTTTTTTCGCAAATTGTATTCAGAGAATCCAGGGAAACCAGCCAAATAAACACATCACTCAAGAATCGATAGAAATTGCATATCGTTATGATATATATGTTGGATATTGGTTAAATAAATCGAGAATTGAAAATCGATTAAAATTCGTATCGACTTCGGACAAATACTCAAAAAATTAAAGTTCGTATCGATTTCGGTCAAATACTCAAAAACTCGATTCAATCCGTTTAGGCAAAATTGTTTGCCACTACGTCGCTTCGGGGCGCACAAACGGGGATAGACCTGCCCGGTCAGGTCGCGAGGGTCGAGGGGGCAGCGCCCCCCGTGGGGGGTAGAGGGCAACGCCCCCGAAAGAGAATTTTGATTTCTCTGCATGTATTGAAGGGTATATTTGGCATTTCGAAAACCAATATCAGATGAATGAGAAATTACGAAAAAGGACGAAAATCAGTGAATAGACACCTTTCCATAAATGTGCATTGTTTGGAAAGGGTGCATGGTTTGACCTCAACCATTAGTGAATAGACACCTTTTCATAAAGGTGCATTGTTTCGAAAGGGTGCATGGTTTGACCTCAATCATTTCGTCCACACCCTTTCATGGTCTATAAGTAGGACCCTTTGGGTGTCCTATTCCACACAATTTTGAAATACAAAACGTCTCTCAACCTCTCTTCTATCCAAAATCAAAATCATTTCATATATTTTGATTTTCTTTCATTTCATCCTTGGAGTACATAAGCCTAAATTTGGTTCGTACTTGTACTTGTGTTTTGGAGTGCTACAAACACAAGTGTAGCCGTTGTATCTTGGGAGTCGATTGCCGAAATCCGTAGACACCGTTGCGGGGCAAATTCGACTTAAAGACAAAGAGTCCAACTCTTGCCTCGACTTTGTCACCATCATTATACTTATTTCGGCGTCACTATTCACAAAATTCATCCAACAATATATTTCTCTTGTTGCTCTTGAAGGAGCCTAGCAGAAGATTTGACATCCAGATAAAGACTACCAACTTCTTCCAGATCCGCCTGCAAAAGCAAAAACGATACAAGCTGAGTATATATTCTCCTCACAAATAATCCTCCACAAACTTATATCTACCTACCTAGCAAATTTCATCGCGACCATTCATTTTAGCAACTATGCTGGCCGGCGATAACAGCTGGACTGCGTGCCTGATGTAAAATGACAAATGGATATATAATTAAAGAAAGAGGGAACCAGTAAAAAATAATTTGTAGGGAATTAAAAAACCTCAAGGATGCTTGCTGTCCACTCTCTCCAAGATAAGCCAGACTTTCCTCGTCTATCTGCAGTTCCTCGACTTATGCTCTGATAGCTAATATCTGCCACGGCATCAACAAAAATCATTTACTTAATAGCAGTTGTGGATAAAAGGCTTTAAGGTTGCTATGAAAATAGCATGTAATGAATATGCAATAGAATGAATTTCTCTATACCTGTATCATTTCAGCTGGACCATAGGTTTCGGTTCTTATTATAACCAACCGATCTAGTAAGTCGACTGGTATGCCATGAGGACTATTCATGTCTGTTCCTCTGCAAAGTAATGTATTGTCTTTTAGCTTTTTAAGAGATAATGGCCCAGGAGATGATATATATATATATACATGTAACTAAAGTTGAGCAATTATAGTAAAATAATTAAATTTATCAGAGGAAAGACGGTTGCACACCATTCCTTGGCTCATTCTGATAGGTAATAACGATACTTGCGTCAACAAACAGGGTTTAGACGATACTGAGTCCCTACTTTGATGTAAAATTATTATAATAAAACAGGCTAAACATCAACAATGCAGCCCAAATAATCAGCCCAAGTACTCACAACCCATAATTATCTTAGCCCGTTTACAAATTATACCCTCATGTCCAAAAGTCAAGTCCACTTTCCCCAAAGAGGAAATTACAAAATGACAGGTGTTTAAAGACCACTCTTCAAAATTCATATACAAAGTTTGATTAATCAAAAATCAGGTTGATAATTATATATTTTAATAATAATATTATTATTATATTATAATTAATCAATCAGGCCATTTTATCCCAATACGGCAATACCATTTCCCCATTTCAAAACCTAATTGGCTAAATCTCTCTCTCCGCTCTCTTCACTCGCTGCCCTCCTTCATCCAAGTTCGCCGTCATCTGTCTGGCGAGACGAGAGCCACCGCTGTAGATTTGCCTTTTCTCCGACAAGACAAACGCAGAGGTGTGTGTGGGGGCACTGCACGTGATCTGTGAAGAAACATTGCGTCCCACCTCTTTCCTTCTCTCTATCGCCAACATGAGAAACACTGCACGGTACACGTCAACACCTCTAACGTAGTCACGCACAGTGGCGTCATCAACCGTTGATGCTGTTTTTGGTGGTCGGGGTCTGGGTTGGTCTTGTGTGGAGTTTTAGGTAGTAGTAGTGGTTTGGGATTGTTTTGGTGTTGTTGGGGGGTTTTGCTGGCGGCGTTGGTGCATTTGGAGGTGTTGAAGGTGGTGGTGATGGTCGACGATGGTGATGGTGGTGCGTGGTAGGTAGGATACAGGCAGTAGACTGTAGTGGTGAGTTTGCGACGGACTGGTGTGATCCGTTTGTGGTGGCGTTGCTGGTGCGGTGAGGTGATGGTGGCATTTATCGTTATGCAGGTGGCAGCAAGGGTGTGATCGTGCAGGAGTGGTTGAAATTTTCTCCGATTTGCTGTGTTTTACCAATTCATGGTGTTTCTCTGGTGGTGATGGTGGGGGAAGTGTTGGTGGTGGTGTATGTGACCCTTGGTTAAATACGTGACCTTAAAATTGGGTGTGTCGTGGTGGTGTTGTGGCAGGGACGAGGTATAATAGTGATTGTGACGAACCATTTGTTGCTCTGTGACCAAAATATTTGTGTTGATTTGATGTGACCAACTAAATAAATCTTGATCGTAAATTGTGACTTTAAAATTCGATCAACTGTGATTAAAATGTAATATGTAACCATTAAATTTGAAAATATGTGACTTGTGACCTATGCAATTTTTGATATGTGATTTCAAAATAATTTGTGACCACCAATTAATTTGATGATATGTGATCAGTAAAAAAATCTGTGACCTATAATTATGTTCATGTGACCATTAATTGTATAAATGTGACCTCATTATATTTAATTAATAAAAAATTTTAATTAATTAACTGAAAACCTGATTTTTGCATTAGTCAAACTTAAAACTTGATTCTTGAACTGTGCATAGTTAAGCCATGATTTGTGAATTCTTCCCTTCAACAAATCCCTAACCTAATCACAAAGCCCATTAACCAAAAATTCCCAGCCAAGAATTACAGGTTCCAAAACCTGCTTGGTGCCCTATTGCGGAAGCAATGTTGTCGTAGTCAACAATTCATCGCTAATCTCACCGGTCGATAACTGAGTTGCCATCACTGACCTCGAAAAGTCCAAAACCATAACTTATACTACAGCCCATATAATACTTCCACCCAATCAAAGGAGCCCCTGTTTAACCCAAGCCCATTACCCAGGGACCTTAAGCCTGTCCTTCGAACCAGATTTGGCAATTTTAAGGCTCCTGTGCACAACGCTCGCTGAGAGCATTGCAAATCTGCTTTGGAAGTGAGGACTCGAATTTGAAATCTGAACTCTTTAACAGTTTGAGATAGTCAGCAATCAATTGTTGATCGTTGCTCCAGTCGGAATTTCTATGCAGAAAACATCAAGGCCCTCAGTATTTATTTTTAAAGGTTGATGATAAGAAGGTTGATAGTGATGGAAAGAAGAGAAAGAAACTGGACAGGAGAAGCCAAAAGCCCAACCAAGAAACGGAAGAAAATTCTAAGGAACTAGCTCTGATACCATATCAAATATACTCAATAAGATTCGATGTCTCTCAGTGTGAGAAGTTCTCTCATTATATAGAATCGAAATCACTATTAAATATGTTAGTTATCAAACTAAATATTTACTAATGGTAACCTATTAAATACAAAGACTGATTCTTTATAAACTTTCCTTATATTCCACTGATACCTCTTGGCGAAAGTATTTAAGTAAATGGGAAAATTACACCCCTGTACCTGACATTACAAATTCCCCGGTTTGTCGCATTTGTCGCAAAAATTACTATAGGAGATAATGAACTCTCTAGAGCACGATTCGAGTATGAAAAGCACTCCATGTCCAGCATATGTACCTACGTTAAGCTCAGTGTGTTAAGAAAGGATATCTGCATACAATTCAAGGATCTAAATGTAAGGGTTTATAAGAAAAAATACCTCATCGATAAATAATACTCCAGGAACAAGTTCTGCTACACCTTCATCTATGTAACGGTTAACAACCTGCAATCAATTAATTGTACAAGTGCATGGTTAGTTGAAAAATCTACAATCATATAGTTTTTGATAATCCAGAAGTTGTTCCTTGACATGATATACAGCCGTTTCATGATTTCTAGAAGATATGACATCACAACCACAGAAAGTATACAAAAAGAGTTCCATTGAAACGTGATATATGTACCTTATTTATTTCTTGCCGTAGCTTGTCAGTAATTTCTGTTTTCCTGGGCTTCATCATCTGACCCATCAGGGATAATATATCTTGTCCACCTTGAGGTCGTGCATTTGCAGCATGAAGGTCATGTAATGTAACATCCTGAAAAGGTAGCAATATTTACATAGGCTAACCGATTTACATAAGCTAACCGAATGTTCAATAAAATTTGAAGACTTACATCCTCCCTCTCTGCATTTATTCTCATGATGAAACAACACCCATGTAGTAAAGCCCATTATGAGAATCACCACATACTATCCCATAAATATTTTATGACATATAACTTCAGCCCTCTAATATCTTAAGCACCAAAAAGCCATAATAGCTAACTTGTAAGAATTCTTTTGAAGATAATATTTAAATAATATTAATTTGACCATACCTAACAAATTAAGCTTTTAAATCTACTAGTTCAACAAGGCATCAAAGCAGACAAACGTCTTGGGTTCAAATCTCACCACCACCTACACTTTGGAAAAAATAAATCCCGCCTAAATGTGAAGGGCGTGTTTTAAGATAATGTTTTAATGATTTCATTTGTCCTTATCCGAAAGCTTAACTTTTAGATGAAATGATTTAACATTCTCCAAGTGAAAAAATAATAAACAAGACACAAGCAGGAACTACAAAAATTAAACTAATGTTGCGATTTATATGTTCATATAAAATCTAGACGGAAGCATGCCTAGTACATGCAACATAGGGCAAAAATTTTAATCTATTAAGAATCAAAAGGGTTTAAAAAATAAAATTATGCACAGGATACAATCCAGAATCCCAACTAATATCACACATGATGAAATTTATGATTTAACGAAAATGTTTAAACAATGCTCAAAACACCTGAAATAGCAGCAAACCTAACTGAGGTATTCAGATATTAACAAAATTCTTTTTCGTTGTGAACTTCAAACAATAAGTAACAAATAGCACTACAAGAAATTAAGTAAAACCATATTTCAGAAGACAGAGACGCACCTGGACTATCTCCTTCTTTTTGTGAACCTCTCCTTTGGGAAGTGGAACATATTCTTCTGCCTCGAGATCAAATTCTGTTGCAAAAGCATTACTCCTTCCCACCCTTTTAACTGCTCCACTATTTGCTTCAATGTATATAACGTCACCAACTGCTACCTGGAGGTTTGTAGCATTAAAAGTACAGCTAGGAAATGTAAACAATAAATTGCATAATTAAAATAATCATGGTGAAGAGGTACTGTTTAGACATCACAAGTTATTCACAAAACGTCCTTTAGAATTGGTCCACAATGTAACATACAAAGACATTTAGGAAGTTCCTCTCTATAATGACAAGAAACTAAAGAGTAACATTGAGTGAAACACAATATAAGGTAAAACCAGAGAAATTTTCCCGGCATGAAAGAGGCTTCTGAGGACACCTTTTCCTTAATCAAGGCATCATATATTGTTGGGTCCAGCTTCAATTGTTTTGTACCTTTGACAGTTTTCAAACCAATTATAATATGGCTTATATTTTTACCATATCCACCTGTCACACTCTCAGTTTCTTCTGGAGATAATTCAGTCACCTATAGTAAAGCAGCTGACAAGACATAAGAAGCTGGATGAAGCATTTAAATAAAGTAAAAAACAACAAATTGTACAAGAACACAAAAATAGATCTTGATGACTTGTAACTTGCCTCCCCTTCATAAACCTCCTTGTTCTCCTTGATACGGAGGCCAATAGCACGTCGAAAATTCTCCATTAGAACCTCTGTCTTCTTTACTTCAGATGAATACACTTCTGATCCAACCATTGGGCAGAAAGGAACCTTCAATTAAGGTAAGAGAAGAATATGGTACCAGTCAATAAGCATTATCACACTAATTTCAGTACCAAAATATAGCTAAAACGAAAAACTACGAAGACCAAAATGAAAGCAGTAATTCTCGTGAACAAAACCTTGCTACCAAGTTCTTGGGAAATTCCAAGGGCAAGAGCAGTTTTTCCAGTTCCAGGAGGACCTGCAAGTAATAACGCACGTCCAGCCATTTTCCTTTGACGTATCATATCGACCACAACGCCAGCTGCTTCCCTGGCGGCTGCCTGGCCCACGAATCCAGCAGCTAGAGGTATTGCATTTCCATTAGGCTACAAGAATCAGCAGGAAACAAGAAGAAATCAGTTGATGCTCTGTATATATCCTCACTCAATCGTTTGAAGACCATTAACAGAAACTAAAGTACCATTTCAACAATGACTAAAGAAATAACTGACCTTCTTTCTAATAGTACATATAATCCAGGCAATAAAGACTGAATCTTTAAACTTCAGAAGAAATTTTCTTCTGTTTCTTCTATTTATTACCCTAATTTAACAATGCATACATAAAAAAAAAAAAAAAAATTTATTGTTCCAGCACTTTTTTTTAAATTTAATTTTAAGTTTTGGCTTAAAAATTTTAAAGTGTCGAAGGAAACACAAAGCCCATTAAAAAATAGTTTTTTTTTTTTTTTTTTTTTTTCAGAAGCCATGAAACCAAAAACTATTAGCACTGGCATTACACCCCAAATAAATAAATAAACCTTAAATCTACGAAAAATTAAATTCTCAACGAAGGCAAAAAAGAAACATGGAAGAGAGGAGTAAGAAGAGATGTCTGACAAAAAATATACAGTATAATAATTACAAAAATGGAGTACAAAAATAGAGCAAGGTACCTCGAGTCCGAGGCCTTTGATATGAGTATGAGTTGCAATTCTCTGTTTCTTAGTGGTGGATTGTACCTCTTCTATCTTCATTCTCCTTCCTTTATTTCTTTCTTCTTCGTTTTCAAACCATTTTTTTTTTCTCTGTGATTTCTCGTTCTTTGTAAAAGCTTCCCTCACCCTACTTGGTGCTCTGAGCTAATTCGGCATAATGAAGAGAACCGGGTTAAATCTCCGCCGGGAGTTAATTTTTCCAATAATCATTGAATTTAGGGGAATGTTTTTATCGCTCACTAAAACTTAAAATATCAAATTTTGATCGCTGAATTTATTTATATATTTTGGATTGTTCATTAAAATTTAAAATGTCGAATTTTAATCATTAAACTTTAAAAAATATGGTGCATTACTCATTGAACTTTAAAAATATTGTATATTATTCACTTTAAACTCGATATTTTTCAAAGTTAAACAGTTATGAAAAAATTGTACACTACTCGCTTTAAACTCGATATTTTTCGAAGTTAAACAATTATGTTAGTGAGTAAGGTACGATATTTTTCAAAGTTCAATGGTCAAAATTCGACATTTTATATTTCAATGAGCAATCAAAGACATGGATCTAAATTCATTGATCAAAACTTAACATTTTAAATTTCAGTGACCAATCAAAGATATGCACCTAAATTTAGTGACCATTGGAAGAATTAACTCGTCCACCACCCAACTTTATACGTGGTCATCTTACGCAAATTTAGCCCTCGTTTGATCCAATTTATTTTCATAAAAATATATTTTAAAATAGTGTAATGATAGGAAATGTATGGTTAAAAAATAAGGAAAATTTTAAAATTTGCATGTAATATTATTTTATTGAAGAAAATGTGGTTGAAATGATGTCAAATCACTATTTAAGAACTTTTTTTTTTAAATGTGGGTCGAACAGAGCTTTATTTTATTTTATCACGATTATCCTTTATACTTAGTATGACCGTGACCTCCCAACTTAATTTTATTTTACCATAATCACTCAACTTTATTATAATATTTCATCATGATCGTTCAATTTCATTTCATCATTTTCATTGATTTTAAAAGGAATAAAACGATAATTTTGTAATATATATAAAAAATAAATTTAAAAAATAAAAACTTATTTTAAAAAAGAACGTTACTAAAAAAATTATTTTTTAAATGAAATAAAAACTTATTTTTAAAAAAGCATTACTTAAACAAATTAAATAAAACAAAAAACCATTTGAAAAAAAAAGTTCCTTTAAAAAATAAAATAAAATAAAAACTTACATAAAAAATATTTTAAAAATAAAATAAAAAGTTATTTGAGAAAAAAAGGTTTTAAAATAAAATAAAAACTTGTAAGAAAAGTTAATTAGAAAAATAAAATAATATGAAAACTTAATAAAAAAAATTTAAATAAACAAAATATTTTTGTTTTTTAAATTTATTATACACACACACACACACAAAATTAGTGAAAATTGTAAAAAGAAATTGGATGGCCATATTGAAGCGATATGTGAAATTAGGTAGTTATAGTGAAATAAAATCAAATTGAGTGATTGTAATGACACTATATATAAAGTTAGGTAACCCTTAATGGATTTAACCCAAGAGAGTTCCTTTTTAATAGCGTCATTGTACATATTTTCACAAATTTGTTAAAAGAACCTTTTCATTGTGCATAAAGTGTGTGTTTGAGCCACATTATTTAAAAAAAAAAAAATTGTATTTTGAAATTGTAGATTGATGGCAAATGTGTGATTAAAAATGAGGAAAAGCTTTAGATTTACATATCATATTATTTTATTGAAGAATATATATATATTTTTTTGAAAGAATAGGACTCAAACAGGACAATAGTGTGTAGGCCTTTTCATTTAAATTGTTTAAAAGGAATAGCTACCGCTATTTTTATTTACAATTTGAATATATCTATTATACTCTGAATTTATCTATATTAAAATTTTAAATTTTATAAAAATTATTATATTTTTCCATATTTGTTCCAATATTAACCTCAATTAATTTATTCATTTAAACACTATATATCTGTGTTATAGTTCTTAAAATTACTAAATTTCTCCCCAATACTTCAACCTTATTTTAATCACTCGAATATCTCCATTAAAATGTAATATTCATTTCTTTATTTCTTCCTTATCTCCTTTTGCAATCAAGAATATCCATATTAAAAACCTATACAAATTATTTGTAATTCAGCAGCGCTCGAGCAGACTCATTTACCAATGGAAGTGGAGTTCAATTCTTCCATGCAAAGTTTAGCATGTCTCAGCCTTGACTTGATCATAGCCGTGGTGGTAGCCCCAAAATTATTTGTAATTCAGCAGCTCTCGAGCAAACTCATTTACCAATGGAAGTGGAGTTCAATTCTACCATGCAAAGTTTAGCATGTCTCAGCCTTGACTTGATCATAGCCGTGGTGGTAGCCCCATCAGCAATCCCATGCAAATTCGCAGCTCAGGAGCAAGAAGTATAACAAGAAATTCTTTATGTTCCCTCTATAGAGTTGCATTGGACCTTTATATGATCCCAATCTAACCACCTGTGTAATTCCCAGAAAAGGTTAATAGGGCACAACCTAACACTTGATGTCATACTTCAAAGGAATGGGATTGGAAACCCACCTAATACGTCACTTTTCAACTCACCTAAAATATCTTGTCATTTTCAACCAACAGACCTTGAAACATCTCACCGGATTGGACTATAACAGATCCATGATCTTAGTTTTGTAACATTCCTACCCATTTCTCAAGGGAGTTAAGAAAGTCAAACAAAATGTCAATCCCCAACCAATCCAAAGAAGTCCAATAAGGTTCCAAGAAGGAAAAAATAACATAATTAGAGGTTTGACACAATCCAAGCAGCTATTTTACTAGCCACAAAATAGATTTGGATAAAACTCTGTCTATGTAAAACACGAGTTTCATAGGTTAACCTTGTTTAAATGACAGTTGCACTATTTTCACATATACGAGAAACTCAAACCGCAATTATAGGATTTTGGAAACATCTACATGGCCTTATACATTCTAGAAAAATAAATTGAGCCACTAAGAACATAAACTCACACTAAGTTTGCAAACGCAAAACCATAACAAACAAAGAGAAGAGCTATAACAAAAGCAGAAAGCAAATATGTTAAAAGTTTGAATCACAACCTTCATCTGCACCTGTTGAAAAAATAATGGCAATGGAGAAGAAAAATTATAAAAGTATATCAATGTAGGCTTGAACACAATCAATCTCATTGTTCTCAAACGTTATTTGCTTCATTTCCAATGCTTTTTAAGGATTTTCGACAAATAGTTTGTAGAATTAAACAAGCATTGACAAGAAGAACACCAAAAAGCAAATGTGTTTCTTCACAATGAACAAGTAAAAAATGAAATATTATGTGATTAATTTTCTCAATATTCAAAGTATAACTTGGGGATAAATTTTAATGAAACTCAATATATCTTTTTTGCACTTGGATCACCTATTTATAGGTTTTGACAAGTTTTTCACGAAATGGTGCAAAACAAGGATGAAAAGCCACCAATTTCAAATAAAAAACAGTCAAAAAACTAACATAACGGTTATTTTTGATAACCATGTGACTGCATGGGCTATAGCCATAGCCATGTGGTCACATGGTTATAGCTTTGCCAGCCCTCCCATTCTTGGAGAGCCTCATGCGATCGCATGAGTTTAATCTATGTGGTCGCATGGTTAAGCCCTCTTTTTTTCTTCGATTTTGAACAACAAATAAATTTCTAACAATCCCCCACTTATTCAAAATCAGCTTTAATCACATAATCAAATATCAACACTTATGCATAAGAATTAGATATCTATTGATTTGAATCTATTCATAGTGTAAATCTCATAAAGTATTATCAGAATTCCAGGTGGTTAGTGTGCCTTGAACCAGTTATTCTTTGTAACAATATCGACGAAATCACACACACAAGTATTAAGCTTTTCACTAATTCCTCTAACTCGCTTAGTGCTAATATGGTCTTGCACTAATCCTATTTCATTGAACTTTTAAAGAGAGAAAACTTCAACTCTCTAATGAGGCGGCACCACCTCAAAGTTCACATAGGTGAAGTTCTTCCAGTATCTTTGTTACTTTTACAGATATTTGTACTCCTTAATGAACTTCAATAAGAATTTATTTTAACTCATCCCTCCAACAGTAACAACGAACACTATTTTCCAAAGATAGTATTAGATATATTAAATAGTGTTGAATTCATCCACTTATCAAATAACTTGTTGTTACCTCTTGAACCTATATATATACTAGTTTATTATATTTTGGTGACGTTGCAGTTATTGGTGGATCTATTTGAGGAGTATTAATCCCATTTTACTTGATGTTGATCTCACTAACTCTTTTATGAGAGATTTTGTAAATGGATCGGCTAAGTTTTCACTAGACTTAATAAATATAAGAGAATTTACCCCATGCTTGATTAATTTTCTTACATACTCGTGTCTTAGACTCATGAGTCTAGACTTTCCATTGTATACTTTGTTATATGCTCGAGCTAGAGTGGCTTGACTATCGCACAAGATAGGTACAGAAGAAATATCATTTATATCTAAAGGTATTTCATATAATAAATCTTTTAGCCACTCAGCTTCTTTCCCGGTTTCGGCTAATGCTACAAACTCCAATTCCATAGTTGAATGAGTAATACAAGTTTGTTTTTTAGACTTTCAAGAAACCGCATCTCTTCCAAGAGTGAATATCCAACTTGAAGTAGATTTATTCTCTTCTGCACTCGATATCCAACTTGCGTCAATATATCATTCCAAGATTTTAGGAAATTTCGTATATTATAGCCCAAGATTTTTGGTTTTCTTTAGGTAACCAAGAACCCTACCGATGGCCTTCCAATGTTCTGAACTTGGATTGCTAGTAAACCTACTTAATTTACTTACAGCAAATGCTACATCAGGTCTTGTACATTGTGATGCGTACATAAGACTTCCAATTACACTTGTGTATTCTATTTGTGCAATTGCTCTATCTTCATTTTTTATTAATTTAATATTTGGATCTATAGGAGTGTTAGCCTTCTTAATATTCAAATGTTTGAACTTGTCTATCACACTCTCAACATATTGTGATTGGCTTAATATAAAACCCCCACTATCATTTTTAACTTTGATACCAAGGATAATATCAACTTCTCCAAGATCCTTCATTTTGAAAGTAGAGGATAGAAACAATTTTGTTTCTTTGATCCTGTCTATATTATTGCTAATGATTAGCATATCATCAACATATAGACATACTAACGTGAATATATTATCATTCACTTTTGTGTAGAGGCATTTATCTATCGAATTGTGATTAAATTCATTTGACATTATTTTAGAGTCAAATTTCTCATGCCACTTTTCGGGAGCTTGCTTTAGTGCATATAAAGATTTAATTAATTTGCACACTTTATGTTCATTTCTTGGTAGAACGAACCCTTCTGGTTGTTCCATATAAACCTCTTCTTCGAGATCTCCATTTAGGAACGTCGTCTTGATGTCCATTTGATGAACATGTAGATTATAAATGGATGCTAACACAAATAAGATCCTAATCGAGGTTATCTTAACTACGGTTGCATATGTGTTAAAGTAATCAATTCCTTCTCTTTGACGATACCGTTTAGCCACTAATCTAGCCTTGTAGGTATTAAGAGATTCATCGGAATTGTATTTCTTCCTAAACACCCTTTTACAACCAATAGCCTTAGATTATGCTGACAAGTCAACTATTTCCCAAATGTTATTTGAAATAATAGAATTCATTTCGTTGTTTATGGATTCTTTCCAGAACATACAATCTTTAGACTGTACCGCTTCCTTATAAGTTTTAGGATCACTTTCCACTTGAAGAACAAAGAGAATTGTTCTTACAACATCCTTCACCTCTTCTTCTACTAAGTAAAAAGAAATAAGTTGGGGATCTATTTCATCTGATCCTAAATTCTTTTCTTTTCTAACTCTTTTACTTCTTCGAGGTTCAATTTCAACATCTTTTTATAGATGTCTCTACCGGTGACCTCTAAAGATTAAAATATCATTATTATTATTTTCATATTTCCTAGCCACCATTATATCCTCGAAGAATTTCACATCTTTTGATTCTATTATGACATCCGTTTCTAGATTTAATAATTTACAGGCTTTGCTTTTGAGAGCATATCCTACAAAAGTACATTTGATATCTCTAGGACCTAACTTGATTCTCTTAGGATCCATATTCTTACAATAGGCAATGTAGCCCCCACACTTTAAAATAACTGATATTTGGTTTTCTATTTTTTCAAATTTCATATGGAGAAATTTTATTCCTTTTTATAGGAATCCTATTTGTTATATGGCAAATACTAAGTAAGGCTTCACCCCAAAGGTTAAGGGGTAATTTAGAATTTAACAACATTGCATTTATCATTTCTAAAAGAGTTTTATTCTTTCTTTCTACTAATCCATTTTGTTCCTGTGTTCTAGATGTAAAAGTTTGATGTATTATTCCATTTTGTTCACAAAACATGTTAAATTCATAAGAAAAATATTCCTCGCCTCTATCACTTCTTAAAATCTTTAATTTCCTTCCTAATTAATTTTCAACTTCAATCTTATAAGTCTTAAAGGCACTAAAGGTTTCATCCTTATGTTTTAATAAGTACACAGGTATATCTAGAAAAATCATCAATAAAAATAATAAAATACCTATTACTGCGTCTAGTTAACATTCCATTCAATTCACATATGTCGAAATGAACAAGATCAAGTAATCTTGTTGTTCTTACTACGCTATGAAATGGCTTTTTAATTATTTTTGATTTAACACATGTTTCACATTTTTCGAAGTTGTCAATATCACATTGTATTAATCCACATTTAATCATTCTTTTCATAGTATTAACTCTTATATGTGCTAATCTATAATGCCATAAATTAAATAAATCAGTAACATACGCAAAAGATTTAACTTTATTGAGTTATCCTTAATAGTATATAGTTTGACCATTCCTTCGTGGAATAGCTCTTTCCAACAAAGTGCCCATTATGGGTTAATACAAGCTTTCCAGATTCAAAAACAGATTTAATTCCAAGTTTTCCCAATAGTACACCACTTGCTAAGTTTCTATTCATTTCCGGTACATGCAAGACATTTGTCAAAGTGATTTTCTTTCCCGAAGAGAAAATGAGTTTCACATTTCCTTTACCAATCACTTTTGATCTTCCTTCGTTTTCCATTTGTATTTCTTGATTGTCTTCAATGTCATGATAAGTTTTGAAGAGAGACTTATCATAACATACATGGATTGTAGCGCATGTATCGTACCACCAGCCCGGAACTTTGCCTTAGATTGCATTGATTTCGCTCATCGTGGCGATAATCTCATCAACGGAGTTCACTTGTCCTTCTTTCTTTTATTGTTTCCTATGTCTACAATCCTTGGCATAGTGTCCTGATTTTCCACAAATATAGCAAGATCCTTTGGCTTTGTTTTTTAATTTTCCTTGATCCTTTCTAGGACCAAGAAATTTTCCTTTCTTTTTAAATTTGTTGGAGTTGTTCACATTGTCCATGGCATTGGCCTTTAAAGAGCCATCATAAGAATTTTCAATCTTATCTCTTGTGCTTGATTCTTCCTCAATACAAAGATATTTTTGTATATCTTTCAAAGAAAAATCTTCGAAATTGTGAATAATCTTCTTCCTTATCCTTTTCCAAGAATCAAGAAGTTTAGCAATAATTGCTCTCACTTAGAATTCACTTAGAATGTTTCGGGAAGTTCGATTTTCACCGCTTTCAGTTTGTTTACAATTATTTGCAACTCATGCACTTGAGGCAATAATGGTATATTATCCAAAAATTTGAAATCAAAATACTTAAATATTAAGAACTTTTTGGTACCTTCCTCCTCGGCTTCGTATTTGCTTTCTAGCGCGTACCAGATTTCTTTTGTCGGTGTAGTGTTAGTGTAGAGATCATAGAGGCGATCAGATAATGCATTTAGGATATGGTCATGACCTATCAATTTGTCCTCTTTCATTTCTTCCTTTCTACGCGAATTCCTTCAATATCCTTGTCAGTTGCATTGGGAATGGGCTCTAGTTTTGGATCAAGCACGTAGAAGATCTTCAAAGCTGTTAATAGAAATTTAAGTTTGTCTTGCCATCTTGTGAAATTTGCACCATCGAATCTATCCAAGCGTACTAGATCTTAAATTATCATTTTGATAGTAGCAAGTGTAGATTCTGTCTCCATTGCAATAATAGTAACAATAACGTTTGAGATTGTTGAAAAAATAATGGCAATGGAGAAGAAAAATTATAAAAGTATATCAATGTAGGCTTGAACACGAAATCAATCTCGCTGTCCTCAAACATTATTTGCCTCATTTCCAATGCTTTTTAAGGATTTCAACAAATAGTTTGTAGGATTAAACAAGTCTTGACAAGAAGAACACCAAAAAGCAAAGGTGTTTCTTCACAATGAACAAGTGAAAAATGAAGGATTATGTGATTAATTTTCTCAATATTGGAAGTATAACTTGGGGATAAATTTTAATGGAACTCAATATATCTTTCTTGCACTTGAATCACCTATTTATAGGCATTGACAAGTTTTTCACAAAATGGTGCAAAACAAGGATGAAAAGCTACCAATCTCAAATAAAAAATGTCAAAAAACTAACATAACGGTTAGTTTTGATACCCTTTTTTTCTTCGATTTTGAACAACAAATTAATTTCCAACAGCACCCTCTATCTCACATTCTGAATCAGCAATAGATCCTCGTGTGCTTCCTGAAGTCTTTACCAAGCTATCTACTCGCATTTTGCAACCAAATGTTTTAGATTGCTAATTAGCAACAAGCAATACTATCAATAGATGCTATCTCAGCTAAGGCACCAGGTGAAATCTGAAAGAGATGTCTTTTTCTATTACCCACTCTTAAATTTTGATCATATAAAGACCAAAGATTGCTACCTTAGGCATTGCAATTTCATATGTTATATCGTGGCAGGATACCCTGCAACCTAATGCTTTTTCCAAAGCACAGTGAATGGAAAATTGGTTTTGTAATCTTTTTTCAAGATGCAATATCTGCATGGAAAAATAAATTTTTTTGGAAAGAATTAAAAATGAATAACCTATTAACCTTCTGGTAGGGAAATCAGAACCGGATCTATTTAACTCTTAAATTTCATTGACTCTTGGATGTACAGTTTGGACTATTTTCAGCTTTGGTACAAATCGAATTTATAGGGGCATATGGCAGCAATATTATTACTTACCTCTTGCCTTGGAGAATTTTGAATACCAACATTAGCCCCCGTTTGGCCCCCATTTTCTAGAAATGAAAATGGGTGAAATAATATTTTTTGAAAAAATGAGTGGTTAAAAAAGAAAGAAAAGATTTCGATTTACATGTAATATTATTTTATTGAAGATTGTGTGGTTGAAAATAGGAGAGAGAAATCTCATATCCTAAAATAAAAGAGATCAATATGTTCACAAAAATTTGGTAAGCTAGTTTTATTCCTATGTTATACCTACACAACATGTTTAAGGTAGCAATCAGTGATATAAGAACTGACAAGAGATTGTGAAAAGGAAACTTCAGTGTATTTCAATCTAAATTACACAACACAGATAGTGTTTAATCAAGGGGAAATCATCTATTTAAGGATATAGACAAGTTTAACAATTATTACTTCAATAAAAAAATGCAGACGAGGCATAGTAAAACATCTTTACCAATTTCTATCGTAGAAGAGCTTCATCTGTAGAATGATCCAAATCATCTTCCTGAAGTCCTCTGCCATTTGGGGAGATGCCATTGCGAAAGCAAAACTCGTTAAGAAATTTTTAAATTCAACATAAGATACTTGCCAAATCAATCTATAAAAGAAAAGGTGAAATTGAAAGACAAATTTTCACAAATCTCAAGGAATGCTCCAACAAGCTCATTCGAGTATGGACGAAATTGAGGGTGACCCATGGTAGAACTATATGCACCTGGTTGACAGGAATGTTGTGGTGGTGCTCCATGATCGAGAGGGTGGCCGGATGTGGAAGTAATTGGGAAAAAAATCATGACTGCACTCACGGTTTTGGATGCGGTTGGTGTTGTTTCCGACGGTCTGGTGGGCAGGCAATGGTCAAAGGTTGTAGAGGGAGGTGAAGAGGTGTCGGTGGTGTGTGGGTTCGGTGGCGAGTGGTGGTTGTTATTGATGGAAGGAGGTGACAGATTGGTAGCTCAAGAAAGAGCAAGAATTTTGGGGGAAATGAAACCGTTTGCCATGTTTTCATATTTTGCGCGTTTGGGCTTTAAAATGCCATTTTTGTTGTTTTGAGTTTTCAGTATAATTTTTTTTTTTTAATTTATTTTCAAAAATGGAAAAAAGAATGTGTTTTCACTGTTTTGAAAAATCGAAAACAGAAAACGGATTGAAAATAGCAAAGAGAACATGTTACCCCTTAGCTTTTCTTCTTTTCTAGATCAAATGAGGATTTTCAAGATTCTATTTATTTATTTATTTCAGTAGTGTCATTGAAAATATATTGAATGTACAAAAAGAAAGGAGTAATATTCAAAATTTAAGAAATTTACGTTCATTAGGAACTTTACTAACATCAGAATACATATCAAGAGAGTTTTGAGATTTAATTTCTTAGGAAAAAAAAAAAAAGACTCCCAGTTAAAAGGTCAAATTACAATGAGTCAAAGGGTACCACTAACCATTTTTCATATTAAATTTGGGGCCAACTAAATTTATTTCTATTCGTGTTATAAATTTTTGACAGAGTTTTACTCTAACTATCGACCTAATTTGATTTTATTTCATTATGCCTACCCAATTTTATATAACATTTTATTATAGTCACCCAACTTCTTTTCACAATTTCACTAATTTTTAAAGGAGTAAAATGGTAATTTTGCATTTTATATATCAAATAAATTTTAAAAAACAAAAATAAAAGTTTTTTCAAAAAAAATTTTTAAACATTTTTTAAAATAAGTTTTTATTTATTTTATTTTTCCAAGTAACTTTTTTAAAATAAGTTTTTATTTTATTTTAAAAATCTTTTTTTTTTTCAAATAAGTTTTTCTTTGATTTTATTTTTTTAAGGAACGTTTTTTAAAGAAAATTTTTATTTTATTTTATATTTTAATTAACTTTTTTTAAAAATAAGTTTTTATTTTATTTTTTAAAATTTATTATATATATATATATATATCTCTCTCTCCATGTGTGTAATGCAAAGTTACAAATTTACCCATTTTTAAAATTAATGAAAATGGTGAAATGAAGTTCTATGGTCATGTTGAAACATTATATGAAATTGGTGGTCATGGAGAAATAAAATCAAATTGGATGGTTATTGTGACACTAAGTATTAAATTGGGTGATCATAGTGAAACAAAATCAAATTAAGTGGTCATGGTGACACTAACTATAAAGTTGGATGATCATTGATGAATTTAACCTCTAAATTACATTATCAACTTTTTCCATTTCATTTTTATCCGCAATCTTTTGTTAATTAACTTATATTGTCCCAGGATTTCATCCGAAAATCCGTTTAAAAGGAATTAAAAAGTCTTCTTAGAAACTCGTATTTCTAAATGAGCAAAAAGAAAAAAAAATTGCGATTAATTATTTGTCCCTCATTTTAAAACATACTAACAATTTTTTGGACGAAAATCATTATTTAGAGATAAAATGTTTAATTGAGCTCGAGTTAAGTCAAATCAACCCTGTCCTGATTTAAGTTTAATAAAGCTCGAGTTAAGTAAAATTGACTAAGCTTGTTTCAAAAGTTTCATGTTTCTTTTGTGCAATAATTTAATAGCTTGTTTAGTGTTGATTTTGAAAATCAATTTTTAATTAAGGATGGCAATGGAGCGGGTATGGGATGGATCGGCCATTACCTCTCTCGTCTCGTGGGGTATTTTTGTTATCTTACCCCATAAAGGATTCGGGGCGGGGTTTATAACCCCATTTATTATTATTATTTTTATGTCTTTAGTTAGTAAATATTATTAATTTTTTACCAATTTATTAAAAACAATTTATGTTCTCTTTCAAAATAATGATAAATCTATTATTTTTGTTTGATAAAAAATTAAATTTGAAATTAACATTAAACCGGACGGGAATTATGTTTCCCATACACATTCCATATCCACTTCGGGGCAATAACCCTTGCCCTGTACTTGTCCCATGTACTTAGGCGGGTAATCCTCGCCCCATTCGGGGTGGGGCCTCACGGGTGTCGGGTTGAACGAATTTTCTTGTCGTCCATATTTTTAACCGTTAGCTTAAAAGGTGGGTCCCACTTATGAGGGAAGAAGTCAAAAAAGATGGCTTACTGTAGTAATGGTCAAAAAATTAATTTTTTGGCTAAAAAAATTAGCACCAAACACTGGATAATTATGAATTGAGCTTAGAAAATTTTTGGATGGAATATTTACGTCATATAGAATATCTTCACTCTCAATAGTTATATACAAGTCTATAGAACATGTAACGGCAATAAGTGATTGAGTTCACTAATTCCTCGTATAAAATTATTGACTATAGTGATGAATTTCTGAAATATACAGTAAATTGCACAAGGTAAATAATCTAGAGAAGCTAGGATTAGTAAATACAGGAGAATGTGTGGGGTAATTGCCAATACAGATAGCAATCTTCCTGCTCCCCTTCCAAACCTTTAGCTTCAAAGAAAATTTGAGACTTGCGCATGATCATTTTTGGCCTATAGTCTCTAATTTTTCATTTCAACGTAGTAAGAAGAGATCAAACAATATGCAAACATACTGAAAAATCTACCGCGTCTTTGTATAAATACAAGAACTCTTTCAGTTTGCAGATTGTTGATTTGATTCTGATCATCTGCCGCTAAACGTTTCTGGATTTTCTGCTTCTGTTTGATAAGACGACGTTGCAGTTTGATTCATTTGAGGCCACCTAGTCTGATTTAACACTACTTGGCTACTCATTTGATTCTGATTTGTAACATCACGTCCACGCCTTCTCCATCTCAGGAACTCTACGAGCATAGAACTTCCACTCATTGCAACACCAAAACCCACAAATGTTGAGAGAAGAATTGATAAAACTGGTTGCACATGAACCTACCAGTTGCAAAAGTAACAAATTAGACAGTAAAATAATGATCAAATTCACTTTTTTCTTTCCTCTTTTGTACTGTTCAATTTTGTATAGTCCACCTCAACAGACATTCAAAGTGTGAATGCAGATATATGATACTTAATTCTAGAAAGTTAAATTAACCTAGAAAGACTCTGAGGTATAAAAACTAGTGGTGGATCTAGGAATTCATGTGAGCACGACCACCCAATGTAAGAGAAAAAGAAATATTTCCAGCGGAGCCAACACTAGCGGTCGAAGGGGTTCGCCGGGTGCTGGCTCCACCCCTGATAAGAAGTATTGATCCTTACCAAGGAGTAAAAGAGATGAGCAAATAGAACAACGAGAGCAAACTGAACGGATGCGTATACCCACACAAATCTTCTCTTTACTACAAATAAAAATATTTAGTTAGAAATAATCATGAATACGAAACTAGGAGGATATTGCACCAGATTTTTAAGTTCAAATCTACAAACCATTTGGAACTAAAATTTTAACATACCCATGGTTGAAGAGGTCATAGATGAGAGAAGACCAAGCACACAAGAATATGGAAGCGATATGGCTATTGCACTTGCACCCATCTTATTAATCTGCAAATAAACTAAAACATAAATGAAGAACCAACAGGAAGATCTCAATCTAATCAAAAGTTGTTAATCTTACCAAGAGCTGCTCAAGAAAACAAAAGTAGGCCAGCATACCAACAATGACAAGAATCGGCACTTCTTGCCAAACTCTGTTCCACAAAATAAAAAAAAGTAAAAAATAAAAAATCTTCAGGCAGCAGTCTATTCATATACTTGACATGTTGAGTTCTCGACGTTTTCAAGGGAAAAAGTTCAAAGAAAGTGGGACCGGTTTACTGGACGACCCACACGACAAACAAAAATAAGAAGCTGAAAGATAGTACTGTTTAAAGCCAGAATAATGATGTTTATTTGTTTGACGGCCGTAGAAAAACTTTCTAAGAGAATTTCTGTCAACTTCACAGAGAGTTTAATACTATGCACTTGCCTGTATCCATTGATTTCTATATGTCGAAAGCTAGTTGTTCTAGTATTGCGATTTATAGTACTTTGGATACGCAGAAGTGTGACAGGTAGATTTCGAACTTCTTGCTTGCAAACATCACACATCTTGTTGCCTTTTATGCTAAACCATTTTACAAGACATTCTTGATGAGCCAAAGCTAGTTCACCTTTGCAGCTACATTCCATCTTGAGCATTTCTCCACCTTCACATAGTTCAACAAAGCATATTCGACAAACAGCCTCTTCTTCAGGTATATCTTCACCATCATCTTCATTATTCTCTGGTTTGAAGAGGTTATCAAAAGATAGAAACAGCAATGCCATAAATGGGCTATAAAAAAAACATTTGGACATGCAGCCAACAAAAACTCCATAAACATTTTCTATCCAACTACAAAAAATTGCGAGCAGTAAAAGCTTGTTTGCAAATTCAGCAGTCGAAATAAGCAGAAGATATTAAAAATCTGTTACTGAAATTAGGTCTAAATGAAACAAGAAAGGCTAGGAGTGAATATGGACACAAGGCATGTGCTATGCTACACAAATTTGATCCACAAATGCTTTTATCAATTATAATTCAATGTTCTTCATAGAAAAAAATGTTTTACTGCTTTATGTATATATAGAAGTATAAATAGCTTCCAATGTCTAGTGATCTTTACTGTAACTGATGACACTTGTAAGACAAAATTACCAGATGGTCCAGGTGTGGTCACCGTTGACACTTCTGAAATGCCATCCTTCACTCGAGGAGTTGAGGGAATCACACGAAAGAAGGAATCAATTTTCCGGGTGCTTTTGTCTTTGTTGAGGTCTGGGACAGAAAGTGATCTAGACAAATGCCGCTGTGCAAATTTTGTCTGCAAGAAACAGTCACATAAATGAACATTTCAATCTATGAACCAGACGATTAAACTAATAAGCTGTATGAAACTAAAAAATGGGAAGAATAACGGTTATCAAGTATCTCAAGATTCTATTGTTTAATATTTGGCTCCCAATAATTTGGTACACCGAGATCAAGTGCCACTTAGGGATTGGTGTTCGAGTCAAATCCTTGTAAAGTTTTTTTTTTTCCCCAAATAACAACATCAAGCGTTAAAGAACTTACATCAAGGGGTGCAGATCCGTTTATATGTCCATCACGGACAGAGTCTGGATTTGAATGTACAATTGGAGTTACAGGTAAGGATGTCGTGCTCTTCATGCGAGGCGTGAAAATTTTTGTTGGTGACCATGACCTCAATATGGATGGACTATCTTGCTTCCTGGTAGTTGACAAACCTGAATCAAGGTTGCCAGCCTTTTCTATATCGGAATTAGAACTTCGGTACTTGAAGCTTAGTTTTGGCAGCAAATTCTTGATGGATGGTCTGGCTTTGGATGAAGGATAAGGAGATCCACTAAATTTTGCATCAGAAGGACTAGGCGTTAAAAGGAAATTCACTCTTTTGGGAGTGGGAGTTGGAGTTGGAGTCGGCGTAGGAGCCATCTTTATTTGAACAAACTCTTGACGGGATACCTCCAATGTTCTGCTAGGTATCTCCAAGAAAAGGTTCTGTTTCCTCCAATGTTTAACGTTTGATGATTCTCTTGTTATCCCGGAGGATTTCTCTTCCTGAAAACCAAAAGAACATGGTTAGTTATTCAAGCTGTCGTTCAGTAAATCTTGTAAGCATCACAAAGGAAATTTACTTATAAAGCAGATGAACTATAAGCATTTAATTTGTTTATAGGAATATGCATGCTAGGACCTAGATATCAGGAGTAATTAGATTGCAAAAATTAGCTGTTGCATCAGTCGACTGAGAGGAAATTGACGCTGCAGCACAACACTTCGAATACACACACACACACACACACTAGAAAATCGCAGCTTTCTACCCTTTTTCCCTTATAATCTCGAGATCTGACTTCCTAATTATTAAGTTTAATCGTCTCAATTCTATCCGTAAACTGCACTAAATTTTAAAGCTATCATTAGTGAATTGATATGCTAGTACTCTGTAGTAATCAGCATTCCAGTAATTGTAAGACCTTTTCTCTGCTCGACTTACTCAACCAGAAAACTATCAAATGTGTGTATCTTTCTCAATCCTAGATTATAAGGAGTATTTCCACATTGAAGGCACCTAAAGTAATTTACAATCTGCTCTTATAAAAATAAATATGAAGTTAATTCTTTACTGCAGGTGTTTCCCATTTAAAAAAATAAAATAAAAACTGAGAATTTTGTGAAGCTCAGAAATTAAACATCAGAAATGCCTTTTTTCGAAGTCTTGGATCTTTCCCATGTGAAGTGTGTCAAACAAGACCCTCCATTCTACCCCCAAATTCTTGAAAATGACAAAGAACAAAGCTCGTTAGTCATCTGCGAGCTTTTAGACGATGTGGTTCAACTTTGGCCAGGAGTCAGTTTAAATCTTGCCTCAAAATTTAGTTGGAAGAAGAAGAAATGAAGTAGCGATAAGCTAAAATTTTCAACAGAATCATGTTTACACACCAAAGAACCATAGATGATTCGTTCAAGAAACTGCAAAACAGAGTAAATAGAAAAATAAAATTATCAAAGACAGACAAAATGCTTCTAATCATGACAAATAATACTACTAACTAACTTCCTTCTTTCCTTCCTTCTTTTCATTTTTTCTTTTTTTTTTTTTTTGTTCTTTGTAGATTCTTCACAACAAATCAATGATTAAAGAGCATCTTCCAGAAACAAAGTGAAGAAAGAGCAAATACTTACCTCAGGAACTGAAATTGTAGCTTCTCTTTCATCCATCTCAGTTATGGACTTGTTCTTGTCTTCACTTTCCATCATATCTCCACTTAAACTGTTAAGCACACTCTACTGTCATAAAAATTCTTAAAGGAAGAGCAGGCGTATATTGAGAGTGAGAGAGAGAGAGAGAGAGAGAGAGAGATGTGTGAAGATGACAGTCAAGTATTGTTAAATAAGTTAGATAAGTACAATACAAAGTCCTCGTCTGCCCGATTCTTTCCAAATTTTAATGGCTGAAATAGTATTTTTTGAAAAATATGTGGTTGAAAAAAAATGAAATTCTTTTGATTTACGTGTAATATTATTTTATTGAAAATTGGATAGTTGAAAATAAGGGAGAAAAAATGAGAAGAAGAATGGGGCTAAATGTAGGCAAAACATTGTAGGTCACATTTTGTACCAGAATAGTGAAGCTTGGTTATTTGATCCATGTTGTGTGTTGACTTAGAAAAATCCTTAGTGGTCTATGATCCGTCGAAAAATAACATCAACGTGTGGGTGCACTCTTTGTGTTGTGATTGTAAATTTTAATAAATTTCTCATTTGTCACTCATTTATGGCACTTTGCTTATTTCTTAAAGTGATTATTTCTAAATTAAACTTCCATTTTCAGAAGAAGACGCCATTCATTTATGAAAAATATAAAGGATTATTAAAAGTCCGAATGGCTGAAGTTGAACAACTACTTTCAGAGTAACAAAAATAAAAGCGACAACTGTGGAGTGGAAAAATTGGAGTCGGAAAGAGAATTCCTCACTTCTTTTATTCATTCATAACTATTCATAAGACTTTTATCTCACATGATTTCTAGGCGATAAAAGAAGGAAAAACTCAAGTTGTAATAATATTTTTTATGGACAACAGTCTCGATTCGATTCGATCTGTCCCTTGAAAGGTTTTTTGAGCACTCAAAAAGAAGGCATTGGAATGATTAGAGCAGTCTATTTCATGGGAAGACAGGTAAAGATGTGGGCATATGTGTCAACCACTTTTACTGGATTCAGTTGACAATTGTCAAACGTTGGTGCCATTGAAGACGTGTACTGCATTATGCCAGCATGCATCACATTTTGCTTTGTTCATTATCATGCTTTGCTATTTCAATGGTTAGGCAGTGTAATACCGTTTTCTTTCAATTTCAAGCCTAACGTAATGACGTAAAGAACAAATCTCACAAACACCCAAATTTGTTGATTTGAAATATCAAATACCAAGAAACTTCTCAAAATTCTTTATTAAATTCAAGACTAAAAGCTTGTATTTAAAATAGTAAATAAAATTTAGGTAATAACTGAACTCTTAAATAACGACTAGCTTTAGATAATAATAAGAATTAAAGATATCGACTAATTGTAAAAATCATTTAAAATATAAAATTTGGGATTTCATCTTAAAAGGTTAATCATGTCAAGAGTAGTAGTTCAAACTCTTATAAATTGGTCCATATTTTTATTTTTATTTGATGTAGGATTATATCCCTTAACACAGAAAAATGCATCTTCGAAGCCCTAAACGATGGAATTTGACTGAAAATAGGACACTCTGAAAAAGTACTTCTTTCGACCCGACTCCCACTTTTCCATGAACTTTTCTTCTTTTTGCATTATATCACGTAAGCAACATATTTTGATATTATTGGTATTGGCATAGGTGGTTTGATCATTTCACCAGTATTTCTTGTAGTTTCTTCTATTCTCAAGTCTTCATAAGATATCAACTTTGACATACTCATTCAACGGCATGAACTCGTCTAAGAATCCGGTCAATTTTCTATTACCAAATATCAATAATTACACTAAGAGTCTGTTTGATTACAAAAATGAAATTTGGGTGGAAAGAAAACAAATTTCAAGGAATTGAATTGCCTAGAAATTGTTTTATTGGAAATTGTTAATTATTGTGTTTGATTGATATAATTTTTCACGTGAAAAATGTTGAAATAAAAGTGTTTTTTTGTGTTCGTTTGACTTTTTTTTACAAAATTGTCAATTAAAGGGATAGAATTTACTGATATTGGGGAAAAAATTTGTTTCTATTACCAAAAAAAAAAAAATCAAGAAAATTATCTATCTTTTGGTATTCTTTTGACTTTGTTTTACATAAAAATTGTTAATTAAAGAAAAATATTTTTTTACAATTAGGGATAGAAATTGTTTCTATTGTCACCAATTAAAAAAAAAAAAAAAAAAATCACCAGCAAGCCTAGAAAACCAATTCCCATGAAAACCAAGAAAATGTCTATGTGGCAGGCAAACCAAGAAAACAAGTTCCATGGAAAAACATTGCCATCATACATGGCAAAAGTGAAAATGTGGAATTCATCTTCCATTTTCCATGAAATTCCTTGCCAATCAAATATGGCCTAATTTCATCACACCATTACCAATCACTCAGTCCATACAACAGACACCACGTTCGAAACCCTCTCAACTTCAATCTTCAAATCACGAACAGTACTCATAACCAGAAAGTTACACAATATCAGTGATTTTCATTCCAACAATTCTATAAATACAAAATTTTCCTACAGAATTTTTACAGAAAGACAACCGTCTTCCTGTATTTCGCTGTTGCCAAAGACAAAAAACAATTTTTTTTTGCAACAGCAAATCGGGAAGAAAAAAATATGTACTTACATATTAATTGTTTTCATTCTCTCAAGTCAACGGCGACAACAGTGCCATTGGTTTTGTTCTAAGACACTATTTATAAGTAGAAAAATGATTGCCGCCCCCCAGGGCACTTCTCCACTGGCAAAGGAAGGGTACTTTCAAGGCTAGCAGTTCAGAGGTCGTGGGTTCGATTCGTGGGGCTCTTGGAAGGCAAGGCATATACTGGTAGGCAGGAATGTCTTGGAAGGCAAGGCGCAACGTGTGTTGACCCATTAGGCACTTTAGCAGTTCAGTTGGAGAGGCGCTCGGACCCTGATCAATAGGAGGCACATCCCGCGGTTTAATTGGTCTGTGTGAAGAGAGGTCGGATCACAGATCCAAGAAATAGTCGTCGAAGGCGGACACCTTGATAAAAAAAATAAAAAATAAAAAATGATTGCCATCGAAAATAAAATAAAAACCCACAAAGCTACAAAAATTCTTTCATACCTATAATCCTCAATTTTCAAGGATGTGATTCAATGTAATAACAGAGTAAGTAAAAGGTCTTCTGTTGAAGTTTCACATTTCACATTCATGCAAAATTTCATTTGTCAAGTTTCTGACGAGAAATTGAATCTATAGTAAATCGATGAAACATGCTAAAAATAAGATAGAATTAAATACGAGTAACTACTGCGTCTTACGTAGATAGAATTAAATACGAGTAATTACTGACGTAAAAAAAACCATTATCTTTTACTTATTATAATATTCAAATTTCTGAAACTTTTATCAACTATAAGGTGGTGGCCAAACTTGATATGGGCGGTCCTACATCATGGGAGGATTGAGGTGATTTTTGATCAATTTGTGGTTGAGTATATTTATAGCTCATGAAAGTGTGAAACATCACACAAATAAAGAAAGTAGGCAGAAAGAAGAATTCTTCTGTGCCCACAGATAGGTAGTGATTGAGAAATTATGATAATTATCATGTCAAGATCGTACCATGCACTTATATCGAATTTAACTCGCAGTAGAAAGATCAGTATAATGCCTATAGGGCCCATCACACTATTTTACTTATTTGAATACTTGATATTTGCTTAAATAAACTGTCTTTTTTCAAAAATTTAAACCACATTTAAATTTTATCTTCCTCAAATTTCTTCAGTTGTAAATAAAGTAGTTTATTTAACGTGTATGGAAATAAAAACTTTTACTTCAAAATAATTATGAGTTACTTTTAAGCTTATCTAACAAGCTGCGTAGATTTTCCGAAAAAGATATTCACCTTTTGTGCGATGATTTTGTTTAACTACGAAAATGTTTAGACATTTCTAACCAGCTTGTTCAAATTAGATTGACATGTCAGAAAAATGAATTTTGAATAAACGATCTTCATGTGCTCTCAGCTTTAATTACTTTATTGAACATCTTCATCAAAAAACTTAAACGGCTAAAAAGGGAACACATTTAACTATTTAAATTCTATCTTTACAACAAATTTCATCATCTTGGCATCAGACTGAGGTCATGAAACTCTCTGTACAAAATCGTGAGATTATTTGACAAGAAAATTGTTCTTTGTTAATTCACAATAATGATGTGACAAGATTCTTTCAAAGGTTTAGATGGTCGAGGATTTTCCAAGTTTTTTATACAGAAAAGAATGTGTTTAGAATTCTATCTTGGATAGAAGTCATAATATCCCACGTAGAAACATTGTTTAAAGATTTGATTGGAACTCTACTTTTGCTTTCTTTTAAGATGCTTACACTTTTATCTCGTTCGTGAAAAAAAGTATATAACTCAACTTTCCAGCTGTTGGGAATGGGAAGCGTATATCAACTTGGCCAAAGTCCATTCAAATTTGCACTAATTCATTCATCACTGATTTATTTGAAAATAGGGCGGGTACAAAATACTGATTACTTGTTGTATACACTGGATTTTGATATCAGATAAAAAAATTCAAGATAGTATATTGTTAATTGTATTTTATAATACCGCATACAAATATACCATAAACATAGAACTTACTTTTGAAATGGAATAATGGACAAATTGAACAATACTGTGATTTTTTTTATTTTTATTTTTTAAATTTTAGTGTCCAGACAATAAAAGTTGTTTAGTCATTTTTTGTTATTCACACAACTCGATGAATTTAGTAGATCTTTTTTATGATTAGTAAGCTTAGACCAAAACTATCAAATTTTCACAGTGCGTTAGTGCGATGTTTGGCTGTTCATGAACAAGCTGTACCTACCCATTCTTTTTAGGATTCAATTCAGTAATGCAGTTCATCCAATGATAAACCTAATTCAAATTATAGAGCTACGAAACAATAAAACCCGAGTCAACAGAAACCTCACCTCTTTCTCTCTGTTGATTCTATTGTCTCCTTTGGTTTTACATGTTTCTTTTGTGGGTTGTTGTGCTCTTTGTTCTCTTTCCCGGTTCTTTTGATGGCTGAGCCTAATTCGGTCTGTCTTGGGGGG